>NW_007770436.1:0-559 GCF_000696425.1 Galeopterus variegatus | reverse complement strand
GTTTTAGAGGATTTCAAGCATTGGCTTAACTACTGAATTGTGACTTTACAAGTCATCATTCTTTGTTGCAGATGACAAAAACCCAATTCACAAAGTCTTATGTAAAGAAGAGACTTTGTCACCTTACATTCCACCAGCTCACCACATTCAGCTAAAAAAGAGCTTCTTTTAATAGTCCAGCTAGGGTTACCAGATTTAGCAAATATTTGGGACACACACTAAAGTATTATTTATTGATGATACAAAATCAAATTTAACCGATCATCCTGTATTTTATCAGGCAATCCTAAATCCAATACAGGTCCTAGGATTGAATCTGGGTAATTTGGAACATGTACCCATCCCAGACCCAGTCACGATGGTCAAGAGAATGGGACATGCCAAGGGTCACGGTGGGCAGGCCAAGGCCACCTGCCTGTCCCTGGAATGGGAGGAGCATTGTGAGCACCATAGTTCACATGCGCCAAGAGTAGGAGATGCCCTACACCCCCAGTAATTGTGATGCTGACCCTAGAAGAGAGGGGAATGAACCCTGAATAGGCAGAAACAACAGATGTCC
>NW_007770435.1:0-5813 GCF_000696425.1 Galeopterus variegatus | reverse complement strand
AAAAAAAAACTGTATAGCCTGCAAGGTAACAAAAGTAAATTCTGCCTGTAACAATTAGACTGCACTACAGAGGATCCAATCCTATATAACTCTGAATCATTAATGAACCAAAATATTGCTTAAAGTAGCAAAGCATGCTTGAGATCTGAAACTACACAATTAACCTATCCCCAGAGAAATGAAAGTAACAGAACATTAAAATGTTTATAGAGAAAAAGTGCCTGTCCTATCAACAGGTGGATTTTTCCTCACGAGGTCACTGCACCCTGCTTTGCTTTAGACAAAGGACTCCAGCCTACTTCAAGAACCTCTCTCTTCATGGTCTAACTTACATGCTGTTTGGCTCTGGCATTTGTGCCACGAGATAGAATCACCATGCTAGTGAAGGTCACAACCCAAGATCCTATTATTGCCACAAGTATTTTGAACCGATGATTTAAAACCTAGATATGCAATCACATTTATTGATCTTTGGTAAGATCTTTCCCTACAAAGAAGTATAAACCGAAACCATACAGATGAGTTAAAATAAACCAGGCTTTAAATTCTTTAGAAGAATAAAGAAAGTGTGGCTTGCAGCAAGACCGTCTACCAACTCCTGTTCCATGGCCCTGTATTTCATGAATGGTGATGGTCGGGCTGGATAATCATCCAGTTTCAACACATGCCCGTGGCCTGACCTCAAATAAAGCAAGGTAGCTGGCAGAGTTCACTGCACTATGCAGCAGCAGCAGAAACCATTCCTTGTCATTCGAGGTGTGTTTATTCTTTGTTTATACATTTAAAGGCTTATAAATTTTTATGAACTGTTTGCGAGGTAAATACAACAGAGTAGCAATATGACAGCTGGATGAGCTCTGTCCAAAAGCTAGCTCACATGCTTTCCATTTGTGACAAGATGACCAGACTATCCACCTTGGCTACCCCCACCCCTCAGTTACACATACCGTAGTTGGAGATGCTGCCCTAACCCTTCCAGGGCACAAGGTTACTATTTATGAATGTGATAAAACATTCTCTAACCACCCGACAAAACCCTGGAGAGAATCCAAGTCACTGTGTCACAGAGAACCAGGGTTAGGGCTTAGGGGTTTAGCTCACGTGTCTCTGTCACATCAGCACCTTGATATATTTGTTTCACACACCACCAGTAAACACTTCTAGATCTTTGCATCTGTAAATATAGCTTCCCTTTACGTCTTTGAGTTTAAACTGCCAAAGCATTATTCAGCAGATAATTTTGGAGTAGTCAGGTATCATGCTCAATTAATAAAAGACTGTAAGATCAATATTAGGATATAAACCAGCCAAATTAAAGGAATCTAAAATGAACTAACCCCACTGACCAAGCAAATCCGACACTCTTTACAACCCCCTTTATGCCTATTATAAAGACTTTAAAAAGTAATCAATACCAAAATATTCTCTACAAACGAACAAGTTTGCTTACCCAACATAAATGCACTTTTAATATGTCATTCATCCACCAAAAGATATTGTCGCTGATGCCAGCAATCAAATGAAATGTTGACTCTAAGCAGAATGACTAACATGGAGGGTTATCTCTTTTTTTAGAATACGCTGGAGACTCTAGATGCAACATACACACGTGTAAGTTATCTATAATATATACATGCACATATAAAAGAATGAATAAAGGCAGCTGTAAAACTTCCTAACATGTTATAGTCAGTAATTAACGCAAAAAGGAATGAAAACACTCGTAGACTGCAGTCTTTTGGAGGCAGGAGCTCATAATCCCCAAAGATTCAGAAGCATTACCTCATTGCAGCCTTGAGACAAGCTGAGCATTCACTCTAGGTCTTACCCAGCATCCACCGGTTCACACAAAGACAACAGAGGCGTGACCAATCACATTGTGGCTAGCAGGCACTGTCTCAAAGCCCTCTCCCCACATTACCCATTGACATGCTCGCTGGCAGCCTGCTGAACTTGTCGTCATGGCAACACATCCCAGCTGCTCACCGAGGCTTGTTATATTACTTTTCCTTTTCACCACTCACTTAGCTAATTAAAAATTTAGAACTATGTTTTGCATGTTGGACGCAAATGGAAACAATGCAGGGTCCTTTTTTTCTTTTCTTTCCTTTTTTTTTTTTTTCCAAAGGAGCTTTGAAAAATGCTGGGAAAAGCAATTTGAAGGACACTCCCATGAAGTCCCAATATAACCAATCAATAGAGAGACTGCATGTAGCTCCAGCCAGATGGAATTTGTCGCTAAACCTAATCTGCAGCAAAGCAAAACCAAACCATGAACATCGCTAAGGATGTTCTTCCTGTTTTGAACTCTATCAGCCAATTCAGCACAGATTGTTTATGTTGAAATATTCGCATTATTCTTGGTCACGATGTTCTTTAAATATTTTTATTTAACATGATTCTGATTTAAAGCAGCTTTACCCATAATTCCACAATGCAAGCAGAGTAAATAAATAAATAAAGCACAGAGAAAAGATCCTGCAAAAACTGCCAATATGGCAAGTACTAAGAGAGGTTCCTGGCAATGAGCATGTGTGTGAACCTGCCATATGTTTTAGATTTGACCACCAAAATGTACCACTGCTGGGGAAGGACAAAAACAGCAGCCTTGCAGTTGAAAAACCATGGAAAGACAATGCCAGCTTTTGTTTACCAAAACACAGAGAAATAAATTAAACCTCCCAAATTGTTTCAAAGATGACGGCTGCCTCATGTATAAAACCTTTTTGAAAATCCCCCTTATATCCTTAGATATACCTTTATAACTAAGGTTGATACTGGAGACATTCCTAGATTTCCAACATAAAAATTTTTCTTGGTATTTCAGCTTTCTACTTAATATAGAATAGAAAGAAAACTAAAATTTGAAACCATGTACATTGTACATAAGCAGAGATAACAGACATCAAAGTGGTTTTGAACGTCCAAGTGTTACAGCTAATGGGAAAAGTCTGCACTAATTTCATTCAAATGAGAAAACCAATATATCAAAAACAGGTTTGGAGAGGTGGTCTGGCTTCTGCTTCCTCCCAGGTTGGTCTATTAATTTTTCTCAGTCTGAAATAATCCAGACCCGTCTGTTTTGTAGCATTCAGTCCTAAGCACAGTGCAAATATATAATCAGGCAGGCTGGCCATATTCTTTCCAGCACTGCCCACATCCCTGGATTTTCAGATCTATCAGTAAATACCCCTGAAAAGAAGACCCACTCACTAGAAATAGAAACTCCAAGGGAGCTGTACAGAGTTCCAATTTGTCTTTGAGGGACATGGGAAGAAAGCAAGCCTGGGAAAATGAGGCAGAGCTGGTTTTCCTATTAAAGGTACATATTGTTTCCTTCCTCCCTGTCTTCTCACTTCAAATAACCAACAGATGGGACATCTACCATGGGGCTCTCAGTTAAACATGGTAGACTGCAAACAGTACCTCTGACTCCCCCTAAAATGGCAGTAGGGAGAATAAAAAGAGAATGAGACGAAGATGAAAGCAGACGAAACCGTCAAATAATTTTGGAAGCTGGAAAAGCAGAAGTAGCTGAATTAAGAGCCTGAAGAAAGTTTAAATATATACAGCCCTAAAATGGCAGTAGGGAGAATAAAAAGAGAATGAGACGAAGATGAAAGCAGACGAAACCATCAAATAATTTTGGAAGCTGGAAAAGCAGAAGTAGCTGAATTAAGAGCCTGAAGAAAGTTTAAATATATACAGGAGGAAAAGCCAGCCACGGATGGTGGTGTGGGTGTAGCAATTTTGTAACAATTCTGTGTGTATGGTGAGACTGAGAAAATTAGTAAACACAGTCTTATATAACTACACTGAGATAAGGGGAAGGGAAGAGGGTATAAGAAAGCGAAGTTTCATCTACCCTACTAGGGCGACAGAAGACAAAATCAAAAATAAATTAAGATAAAGCATTACAAGCACATTATTTAAAAATTAGATACATATCAAAGGAATAACTAAAAGAATCTAAAGGGATTGTCTCTGCGGAGTGTGAATCAGGAATGCTGGGGGGAGCAGGTGTTAGGCGATCAGTGTTTTTCATTATACTTTATGGTTGTGTGGTTGTGTGTGTTGAGTGTGTGTTTACTATAATAGTTGTATTCTTTGACTTCTCAAACTATGCACATAATTATCTTTGTAAAAGTAATTTTAATTACAAAAACAAAATTGATATAGAGCATAGGCTTGGGTAGGGCAGAAATCAAGCCAATAGTCAGACCTCTATTGAGTACCTCCCATGGGCCCTGCACTTTATAAGAAGCACTCCATGGTGCTGTGGTGGATATTCTTTTAGTTTCTATATTTTTCATGTTATTAAAAAAAAGTCATAAAAATTAGTTTTTTCATCAAGAACCATTAAGAAATTTATCTTAATGGCTACAAATGAGATATTTGTCAATAGGAAACCACCCTCAAATACCTCTTACGAATCCTAGTGACCCAAGAATATAACAAATTTCACTCATTCATTTAGCAAACATTTATTGAGGACCCCTCTTCCGGCTCTCCTACACACTAATTGTATAATTTGGGGTAAGTTTTTAACATCCTAGTGTCTCAGTTTCATCATCTGTAAAATAGGCATACCTCATACCTCATTTCTGTGCACGTCGCACAGAATAACATTCATTTAGCAAACATTTATTGAGGACCCCTCTTCCGGCTCTCCTACACACTAATTGTATGATTTGGGGTAAGATTTTAACATCCTAGTGTCTCAGTTTCATCATCTGTAAAATGGGCATACCTCATACCTCATTTCTGTGCACGTCGCACAGAATAAATGCTCAATCAAGTTAACTTTTCTGTGCACGTCGCACAGAATAAATGTCTCAAACTATTACAAGTGGGGCCCTGGGCTTACCACTGGGGTACAACACAAACAGGAGATAGTCTCTGCTCTCTGGGGCCTCCAGTGGGGGCGACGGAAGGTGGCAATAAACAGACAATTACAATGCAAAGTCAAAAATGAGTGACCGGGTGTGGGGCTAGGAGATATGCTCACAGTACCCCACTTTCCCTCACTCCCCCACCCCTGCATGAAAGATCAGTATTTCCAAAGTAAATTCCATAAAACACGACTAGTCCCAGAAAACACTTCTTTAAAACAAGTTTTGTGCTCACATCAGTCTGGGAAAGACTATGCATTATACCCCCTTTTGGGAGAGTCACCACTCATATTAGCATATTTAAGACGCTAAGCTGTCCTACAGTAAAGAAAATGATTTAACTTTGTTTAATCCAGCTTTTCCCAAACTCATTTGACCAGGGATCTCTTCTTCTTATTTAAGAGGCCCAAGTGTCACAAAATTGGTGCCCCACAAACACTTTCTGGGAACCATTGCCATAGATTTTTAGACTGTCAAGATGGAGAAACTTTTATTTTGCTCCTCCCATTTCATAGTTTTAAAATTCCTTTTTGGTTTACCCTAATTATTTTGACAATTTTAAAAGCCTTCAAATTTTTACGATAAAAATAATATTTAATAGAACTCCCCTAACTAAATTACTTTTGCAAAAAGGAATCTGATATATATTGATGAGATCTGTATACACTTTAGAAAATGATCACATAGTGGATTTCAAATAATTCAGAACCAAGAGATAGATTCAATAAAGTTTTTAGAACTAACCCAAAATGAGTGATAGGTTAGAAGGTGAATACTATAAATCCTGGACAATTTGTGAAATGGTATTTATTATGGTTTTTAAAGCAGATACAACAAATCTATATCATAAGACCTCTGCTAGAACACCTTTTTTAAAAAAAGTAGCACGTGGGTTCTGCAGCAGTTTCCTTTTTTTTTTTT
>NW_007770434.1:0-5813 GCF_000696425.1 Galeopterus variegatus | reverse complement strand
AAAAATATAATTATTTTTTGTACTTTTCTCATTTACTTCTCTCTTTGACAGTGTTGGTTTTTTTTTTCTCCCCTCTTCCTTTCTATTTTGTGTTTATGGCTTCATGATATCAATAATTCTGCACATAGACAAATGCACTATTTAGGGAAAATTTGAAACTTGAATTTATTTATTTACTTTATTTTATTTTATTTTTTTCCTTTTTGTCTTTTTTTTTACTGACCGGTAACGGGATCGCAACCCTCGGTGTCACGCCCGTACCGGGCACCGGCAACAGTATCGCAACCCTCGGTGTTGCTCCCGCACCATGCTCAGCCAGTGAGCGGGAACCGGTTTCCACATGGGATCTGAACCCTCGGTGGGAGCGCCACCACGCTCCCAAGCGGCGCACTCTCCAGTGCACCACCGGGCCAGCCCTGAAACTTGAATTTAAAACATGCACCGACCATTCTTTCAAGGCTCAAGAAATGAGAAACTGGTAAAAGCAGTTTTTCATAGCTATAAAGCCTACAGTTTTTATTTTTGAATTATTTGATGAATGCCTAAAGGTATCCCACTAATTTCCAGAAGCCCATAGTTTGTTTATGACATTAATCTAATTGTGGATTTGTTACTCCTTAACATTACTGCTTGCTATATTTACTAAAATGGCTTTAAATAACAATTGCAAATCACTGTCAGGATTTATTATAAGTTGAGTTTTATAGGAGTTTAATAATAATGCCAATAAAATAAAACTAAGTTGGTGGATAACTGAGATTTTTATCTCAGCATATTCTTTCTGATGAATAATCTCTATATATTGGCACTTTTCTTTGAGAGAAAATATGGTGATGTTTGTGTTAATAAAACTATACATATATTATATGTATTATTTGCAGCTTTTAAAGCATTTTTCAGTATTGTAAAATTATTTATTCTTCTTGGAGGCAGAGGTTATATTAATCATAAAAATATCAGGTATTTTAAGTTGGATTGAGAATAGAAATAAAGAGGCACCACTCCTAAAATGCCAAGGAAATAATTTACTCACTTATATGAGTTGCCCTAGTTCTGTTTTGGGTTGAACTGCAGATTGCATAACTAAATGTTGAGGAGGAGTGACAAATTTGATTTTATAGTTCTCTTAGAAAACCTGAAAGCATAGTGAGAAATGAAACCAGAGATAAAGTGTACCTCCACATAGGGTAAGAATATGTATTGAAAAACCAAAATGCAATTGATCATGTAAACATTGCCATTATTTTTTTTTAGAATGACTTGTTTGCAAGACTCTTGAAAACTGCAGATAAGAAGACATAGCTACATGACATTTTTAAGGTCAGAATTAACTGATTCATTCTCTAAATGTCCATTTATGCTGAGAGACATCTTTACAAACATGAGTTCATCTGCTTGAGGGCCACTGGAAAGAGAAACTTTATTACTTCTCTCTTTCATTTTGTAAAATTTCATTATTATTACTTTTAAATAGATCTAGCCCTAGGACCTGGAAGTCATTTCAACATTTGACTTTTGAGGCTTTTACAAATTTTGTTAAGATTTACTGTTTTCATAATGATCCCATCAGTATAGAAACCAAAGATATCCCTAGTATTACAAATTATTAGATTTAAAATTTTATAGTAACTACCATTAAAGAAAACTATATACCATAAAATGTATCATAATTATTCCTGTGTATGTTTTAATATATTTAGTGGGATTAAGATTTCATTTATTTCTTTTAGAGAAAAATACACTTTACAAAATTAGCAACTGTTCTTAAATAGCAATTGCTGAGTTCCACTTTGCTTTTACTTCTTTTAATGTGGAATTAAGGTCTGCAGAAGTAAGGAGATCAAGTAATTATTATTCAGAAGCCTTATTAAGATATAGACACAGTAGAAGCTAAGGGTACCCATAACGGGTTTCCATCATGAGAACTGAACGAGGTAGATGTTCTGGCATATTCTCAGGGTTAGAGGACATAAATTAGAATGGGTTCTACTGCTACCACTGAGACAAGCCCTTCTCCTCCAAATGTCATCGAATCTTTACTTTCATCAGGATAAAAAGCCATATATTCACTACTTTTGGCAACCAGATAAAGGCAAGATTGATGGCATCTGGACAAGTCTAACTCAGCAATTCAGCATCAAATATATAGTAAAGTGTAACATTAATAATCTGGAAAATGAAATTAAATTACTAAATCTAACACTGAAAGATAAGATTTCGTGGTCTGAAGTTTCATAGGTCCTTGCTTTCTGTATTTTGTGCAGTGGATATATGAATGTGCTCATTTACTGCACATAAAAATATGTACAGGGCTGTACGGTTCACTCAGTTGGTTAAAGTGCGGTGTTGATAACACCAAGGTCGAAGGTTTGGATCCCTGTACAGGTACAAGCAGGCTGCCAAAAAACAAACAAAAATTGACAAAACAGAAAGATTTTTTCAAATATCATGTGCTTTCATTAAAGTAGCTTCATTTATAGTCTGTCTTGTTGCAACACACACTGTCTCTCTCTCTCCCTCTTCTGGTTACCTACTTCTCCTGGACAAAAGCAAAATGAACAGTAGTTTTTATTACCACTGCTAAACACTTGTTACAACCTTTAATTATGTAATATGTACAGGAAAGGTTGAAATCTGAGAAGTTCTGCTGGCAGCACTTTAAGAAACAAAATGACCTGATCAAGTATGTGTTGTGAGAATGCTTCATCCAGTATCTAAATTTGGATCCTAATTGACAGTGTGCTACATTAATTCTGGATTTCTTTTTTCTCTCATGGAGCCAGATGTATCTTGTTCTATATCCTGACAAAGCATGGAAAGATAATGGTGTCGCAGCTGCTTCCTACCTAACAGAGTTTTTAGGAATTCATATTTCTTCTTATGGAAGAAGAGAAAGAAAAGAAGGTAGCTTGATTTTTGGAAGGCAACTTGTTAGGCTTATTTTTATCTGAACTAGTTGTTGTACAGAATCACATTTTAATTAAATATAATGATAACTATATAGTTTTGGGGGGAAATGTTTTTATAAGAGATTTGACTCTGTGTTACTGTATTTTATAAGAAACAGATGAATGGCTTCCTAGAGGAGATGACTCCTTACCCAGGCATTCCCATGCTATGTCTGTGACATTTAATGATATCGTTATCTTCAAGATCCTTATTAACACTAGTAAGCTGAACCGAATACATAATGCAACACATTATTTAAAAATTATATTGCTTTAGAGCGCCTCACTGTATTTATAAGCACTCATCTAACTCTTCTACTTATCTAAATATCTTGAAAATTATCTCCCAAAAATAAAAGACAGGATTTTTTTTTTTTTTTAACTTTAATGAATGTTTACCTTGGAAATGTTGGATACTCTTGGGCCATCCACTGAATTTTTTCCCTTTGTTTCAGTAAATCCTGTTCTAAAAATGCCTTCTTTCTTTTTTTTATCCCTTGTAAATAACCCTCCCAATGTCAAGTTATTTTCCAATACATCTATATTCAGAATTTCATAGTATACAGGTTTCAAATAATATCCTAATTTTTAACTCTTTGATTACAAGACCTAAAAGCAATCATTGACTAGCAACATTTTCTCCCTCAAAAAATACTGATCACCATTCTATGTTCAAATGACCTATTTCAATCTTTGGAAAAGATTATATTTGATACCAGAATGTTTGGAATATCAGGAGAAATGATTAAAGTTATACCAGTGCTTCTGTATGTGAGCCATACCAAATCCTTCCAGTACTTTGTCAACACAACTGCATTTGGGCATGTTCAGAAGACTTTAAGAGACTGAGATTATAGCCACATGTAGACAAGTAAGATTTCCGAATAGAAAAAGGTGAATGGAGAATCTTCTTTCGAAAGCATCTTTGATATTTTCTAGAAGCAAACTTCCTATCTTTAGTAGGATATATGTGTATACATATACTAAAATTATCATTTGGTTACTTTACTTGGTTTATTGTAAATGGCGCATTTTGGGTACACATATTCAAAAATATTGCTACCTGGTTGCCGTTGTATAGAGTAAAAGGAGTACTGGACACAGAATTGTGTTTTGCAGTGAGGAAATAGATATGTGAAGAGTCACATGGGCTTTCTGCTGAACCAAGTCAGTCCACAGTGTGTAACAGCGTGTAGCTACTGCACTGATGGGCTGAGGACCAGTAGGTTATACAAGGTGAATACAAACACACTGTTAATTAGCAAACATCTAGAATTCATTTTAGTTTCTTTTAAGTAATAGATTTAGAGTAATCTACTCATCATCCCCAAAACCTGCCACAAGGACCTTTGTCAAAAGAGTTTCTAAATTTACTGTGGAAGCCAAGTTTTGTTTATTATTATTATTATTATTTTTTCTTTTGTCTTTTGTCTTTTTCCGTGTCCGGCAACAGATTGCAACCCTCAGTGTTGCCCCCGTACCGGACCGGGGACCAGCAACAGGATTGCAACCCTCGGTGCTGCTCCCGCACCTCGCTCAGCCAGTGAGCGGGAACCGGTCTGTATGTGGAATCCGAACCCTCGGGCGGGAGCCCCGCCGCGCTTCCCAAGTGGCGCACTTATCCAGTGCGCCACCGGGCCGTCCCCAAGTTTTGTTTATTTAAACCTTCCATCAATATTTTTTTTTCCTAAGATATATTCGTTAGGACTGCTATAGTCTCCTGGGGGACTGAATCACATGGTTTACAGCCTACCTAACTTTTTTAGTGTGAGTTCCTTTTTTTATTCTGTTTAATAGAATTTATCTAACTGCTCATCCTCCCCTCATAACCAAGGGTAATTGCATGCCCCATAAGAATTATAAGCTCAAAATGAAAGAAGTTTCAGAATCAGCAAGGACAGAGTTTGGTGAGAAGGCAGAATCCTTTTCCCGCTTGATTTATACCACTCTTCTTGGTGTGCGTGTGTGTGTGTGTGTGTGTGTGTGTCTGTGTGTCTGTGCACGCGCGCGCGACCTGCAGCTTGGAAATGTATTAGCTATATCATTACTGAATAACTCAACAAATGACAGCCAACAAATGTTTTCCCTTTTTCTGGGCTCTTCTTTATGGTAGAATATAAATTGTGTTCCTAATAAAGGGAGGCAGAAGATGAGGAAGAAAAAAGCCAGGGAATTGGTGATTGTAAAATACAAGGAAGACTCTCGTGTGTTCTTATTTATTTGCTGTCCCTTCCTCCTATTTCTCTGACCTATTTTGCTAGTAATGATTGGCATTTCACACCTGGAGAACCTGGGCTTGAGGTCCAGCCTGCAGAATTAAGTGTGAGGAGCTGAGCTGCCGATCCATTAGAAGCTGATGTTTTCTCCAGCTTGGTCAATCCTTGTTTTGCCACCACGGTGGCAGGTTTCAAGGCCACTAATAAGATGTACATATATTCATTTTGCTCCACACAGATGTTGATAGAAGTCATGCACGTGATATATTAAAATATCAGGAGAATGCTGAGGTGCAACAACCAGCAAGTTCAACATTTATTTGCAAGCTAGTATATGTTTTCTTACCTAAATTTTCCCAATTCCTTAAAAAGTACCCTTAATAAATTATCCCTGTATTTGCATTGCTATCTCCTGGTATGTATTTATCCTTCAGAGGAAATCTGCAGTCTGCATTTCGAATAAGATAGTCAGCTCTTCCTGAATGATGGAAGAAACCACAAACCCAGAAAGTTTCTGTAATAACAGTAACCTGACATTTTGAAACTTCAGGATCCCAATTCACAGCATTCCACCTAACAGTAAAATTAAAACCGGCTCCCAGTAATAAACTGAGATTATTTCTTAAATCATTTTTCAGGTAGATTGAGA
>NW_007770433.1:0-5813 GCF_000696425.1 Galeopterus variegatus | reverse complement strand
CAGTGGGAAGTGGGTGGCTGGTCTTCAGGTAGCTGGTCCTTGGGTGGCTGGTCCTCACAAGTGGCTGGTCCTCGGGTGGCTGGTCCTCATTGGGTGGCTGGTCCTCATGGGTGGCTGGTCTTCAGGTGGCTGGTCCTTGGGTGGCTGTTCCTCACTGGGTGGCTGGTCCTCATGGGTGGCTGGTCCTCAGGTGGCTGGTCTTCAGGTGGCTGGTCCTTGGGTGGCTGTTCCTCACTGGGTGGCTGGTCCTCATGGGTGGCTGGTCCTCAGGTGGCTGGTCTTCAGGTGGCTGGTCCTTGGGTGGCTGTTCCTCACTGGGTGGCTGGTCCTCATGGGTGGCTGGTCTTCAGGTGGCTGGTCCTTGGGTGGCTGTTCCTCACTGGGTGGCTGGTCCTCCTGGGTGGCTGGTCCTCATGGGTGGCTGGTCCTCAGGTGGCTGGTCATTGGGTGGCTGGTCCTCACAAGTAGCTGGTCCTCAGGTGATTAGTCCTTGGGTGTCTGGTCCTCATCAGTGGCTGGTCCTCACAGGTGGCTGGTCTACACAACTGGCTGGTCCTCGGGTGGTTGGTCCTCATCGGCAGCTGGTCCTCACAGCCATCATAACTTTAGGCACCAGGTGAGGGATAGACTGGCAGTAGAAGTGGGGGCTGTGAGCCTGTCTCTCACCCGTGGGAGCACAGTACCCAGGTCACCTTTCAAAGCCCTCATGGGCCAAGTAGAGATGGAGAGGCCATGGAAGACCCCAGAATCACAGGAGGCCACATCTGACCACTCTCACCCCTTGGCTTGGGTGGTAGTCTTCTCTTTCAGTTCTGGGAGACCTCCAGCCCCATCCCTGCCCCACAAGGGAGAATTCTCTGAGAGCCAAGCAGCTGAGGAGCACAGGCAGCCAGGTACACCTAAGTCCTGCCCACTGAACCCTGGTTTTGACAACGTGAATATGTGTTTGTCAGATGGCTTCAGCATAAATCCAAGTCTGAACATGGACATCCCAAGGTCACAGATAACAGTGAGAAGATGCCTGCACTGAGAGGGTGGAGGTGACCGTGGAGGGCAGACACTCTTGTCCCCGAGAAAGGGTCTGTCTGGCCTACACAGGTGGGCCCAGCTGCAGTGGGACCCCGGAGCTTTAGCTTCCTCCAGCTTGTTGTGATTTTTATACCCTTATGTTATGTCTGGAACTACCCTGCTCTAACCGTCAGGGTTCTTTGGCCTGAGCCTCACCTGAAAGTCTGAACTGTGCCATCAGCTCTAGGTTATGTTGGGTGGTAGACTGTGGTGACCTTCACTTTCTGGCTTATGCTTTTGTATCTAAGTTTCTTACAATCAGAATATATTACCTTTACAATTTTTTTTTTTTAAATGTCTGTCTATATGTCTGTCTCGTCTCTAATAATTCCTCCCGGGATGGTGATTGGAATCCTCATTTTTAAAAGCTATAGAAAATCAGCAAGTAAGATGGCCTCCCAGACAACTCCAACTCCTTTCCTTTCTCCACATTTTGTATCTCTCTGTACTTCCAAACCTATGCTCTGTGAACTCTACGTGACATCATGTACCAAAAGACAGATCAGCACGAACCATCTTCAGAGGTCCACTGAAAATGCCAGAAAGATTTCAGGAGGAACAGGACATTATCCTATCAATTTCCACTCCAGATATGGCCTCAAACTCCACCATGGAGCCACACAGCACCTACTGCATATGGCGATAAAGCGCAGGGCTCAGCACTGACAACCTCTTCTTCCTGGAACTTTCCAGATTCCTCGCATGAGTGGGATCACAGTCACTTTGCACTCAGTGAGTTACGCTGTATTTCTAATTTACTGTGTGCACTGTCTGAGGTCCACTCCACAGAGGCGTCGGCCCTGCCTGCACAGCACAGGCAGGAAACTGGGAAGCAGGCTTGCGAGGGCTGAGCTGGAACACTGAACATATTCACTGACTGTGGACTTGATGGCAAGTTGGCTGGGAGCATGCTGCCCCTTGGAACAGGGAATACCACCCAGAGTGCTGATCCATCCCACTGTCAGCCACTTTCTTAAAACTTTTAACTCCTCAAAAAGAAATACTGTGATACTGGAATAAACATAAGGCCAATTTGCAAATAAGAACTTCCATGATATCTTATAAAATTCAGGAAACACTGCAGCATGTCCCACACACACAGCATGGAGGACTGCGACTGTGCAACTCCACAGAGTGCACTTAAAGAAGGCTCCGATAATGCACCCACCATCCAGGTGCAGTGGCAGCCCAGCCAAGGGTGGGACCTGAGCATGGACGGATGCCAGCTTTCAGGGAAGTGGCAGCGCTACAGCAGGAAGGCACACTCAGGGGCTTTTGGTGGGATCAAAGTCCCCAAAGCACTTTTACGGAACATCCCAGGCACCCCCCTCTGGCTGTGGGTGGCCCACGGGGGCGAGTCCAGGGGCTCTTGCTTGACCATGGGGGTGGCCCCGGGAGCTCTGCAGTCACAGCCCAGAGTGGAAGGCTGGTGCTCGCCACAGCCCTGCGTGCAGAGGTGGTGGGGAGGTTCTGGCTCAGGAAGCCCATGCATGCACTCCAGGCAGGTGCACTGTGTGGGGTAGAATGGGGCCAGCTCCCTGCTAGGCCCAGCAGTGGCCCTGCCATGCGGGGGAGCCCCTAGCACGCTGTGCCCAAGTTGTGGCATGTAGAGCTGGCATCTGGAATCTGGCTCTGTTTTCAGGTGCATCCTGCTAGGGAAAGCAACCAGATGCTTCCTGGCCACATCACTGGCCCCCAGCCACACCTGGCTACTGCTGTAGCCATCTGCTGTGTCCTCGGACCCAGAGTCATTTTCCATTTTGATAGGCACATCTAGTGGCAGCATTGGATTGCACGGGGCTCCCAGAGGCGTCTGCAGGCTTCTCAGTTTCGCATCCTCGGTGGAATAGACCCCCGCTGTGAAACACTGAGCTCCAGGTTCAGGCAGCCGGTTCTCCAGGCTCCCCTGGGGGAAGTGGCAAGCAGGAGGGTGCACCTGGCCCTGAGCACCATCCCTCGTGGGCCTGCTCGTCCGGCTGGAGTAGACGCTGGGGGGCTGGCCTGGTGGGTGGGACAGGGGTGAATTTCTGAACACAGTGATGCTGCTGGCATTGAAAGTGCCCTGGACACCTGGGTAGGGTGTGCAGGAGCCCCGGGGTGTGGCACACATGGAGAACAGGTTGCACTTACTGGGCTGCAGCTTCCGTGTGACACTGCCATCCTGACAGCACTTCTCTGCCGTCCAGCTCAGATACCTTGTCGGTCCCAGTGTCTCAAAGCGGCAATTGTACATGTGCGTCTCCCTCCAGCCCCTCACTCCAGAGGAGCAGCTCAGGGGCCTCTCCTGCTCCTCTTCTTCCTGGTCCCTGCAGAAAGAAGGCCTTTTAGACAGAGCAGCAGGAGGCGACGGGTCCACCCCCTTGGGTGGCAGTCTCTAAGAGAGGGTGCTAAATAGGGTGGCCACTGGCTAAATTTGCCCGGGCTGCTAGGTGCCAGGCCCCCACACCTCACTTTCCAGCCTACCAGCATCCTCCCTGCCTGTGCCTGGACAGGGATCAGGGGTCCTGGGGTGGGGGTGCAGGAAGCAGCATGGGCTGCCCACCCTGCCAGCAGGGAGGTGTCTCTGTGAGGCATGCACCACACATCCAACATCACCACACTGGTCACTACTGATGCTGGGGGGGTCCTCAGTGCAAATGGTCCTGCCCAACTGGAAAGCAGAGGACGTCCCCAGCAGTTTCTGCAGAGAGGCCCTGGGGCTGGGGAGGGGCAAGAGGAGGGAATGGAGACAGTGACCGGGGTCCAGGTGACAGATGGAGGCAGGGCCCATGGGGGGTCCTCCACCCCCGACTCTCTCTGGGTACTCCTGCCAGTCCCAGGAGGTGCAATGACTTCCAGGCGGAAAGCTGCTGGGGTGTGTCCCGTGTGCCTCTGCACGCCACATCAGAGTGAGGTTTAGCAGATCAAGGCCACATCCAACTCTTCTTTCTGCTGGACAGCCCCTGACTTTACTTTGGCCTCCACAGTGACTTAGCAAGGGGCCGGGCTGGCGAGGGGCAGCTGGCACCACTTACCCTGCAGCCCCCTCGGGGTCGAGGACGAGTTTGGGGCCACCCCTGAAGCACAGGCACGGGGCCCTGGCTGGACCCCGGGGCCAGCGTCCAGTGTCCGTTTGCGCCCCATATACTGAGATGCCGTTCCCTCCGCCGCTCTTTCCTGTTAGGGTTCAGGGAGGGTAAGGCAACACTGCATGAGCCGCAGAGCTCCTGCACCAAGAGCAGTCTCGTCCTCAGTGCAACGTGACTCATCCAGTTCCTCAGAAACACACAGCCCAGAGCCCACAGGGACAGGCCATTGCCCCAGAGGGACAGCCACTGATGCCCCCCAAAGTGGCATATTCCGCAGGGTTTCTGTGGGGCAGGGAGAGCGCTCCAATGGAAGAAACACATTTTACCCATTTGGAAAAGATGAGACAGAGAATTTTAAAAAGTACCTGCTAAGTAATTGGGTTTTCCGTGCAATTCAGATTCACACAGACTTGTGGTAGCTTTTGCTCTGTGAAGAACAGATAACAGTAAAATAACATGTAGGTTAAACACGTGTAGATGACAGAAACTAACAATGACAGGTGCCGCTGTCATGCCTGAGAGGTAGAGACAGAAACAGTAACTCTTATTCCTTTAGGTCTCTATAGCTCGTGAAGTCTTTTCACATTGTAGATTTGCTGAAAATTCTGAACCATGTCACTTTTCCAGCCAATACATTTGCTTCAGAAACGTACACAGAGATGTACACATAGAATGACTTCTAGAGCTTGCATTTTTTCCCCCCTTGGAAGGCCAGAATGAAAATACAGGCGATTCTTGTGATTCGAGGTAGTTATGTTCTGTAAAGTCACCATGAACACTGAGTTAATGAATACTGAACCATTGCTCCCACGGGAAATGTGCGTGTTTACATATATACCTACACGTCTCTGTAGAAAAACAGAGATCACATAGATTATCATCTTAAATCCTAACTCATCCTGGCAGATTTTACTTGCTTTATTTTTCAAGAGAAAAATACTAACTGACTTGCCTGGTGTTGCTCCACAAGCAGGTGCCAGAGTTGGGTTCGGACCCTGTCCCACTGTCCCCTGAGCCAGAGCCCTGCCCTGCCCCGCCCCTCCTGTCCTTTGGCTGTCTCTGAAGGAGAGCTGAGGTGAGAGGACCAAGGGGAGAGAGCTGGCTTCTCCTTGCTCAACTTCAGCCGGGAATGTGCACATCGGGAGAGTCAAATTTTCCACCGCCCTTCTGTGCATGTCCTTGAATGGCTGCAAAAGCACAGCAACTATTCATTTCGGGGTTACCAAAAAACTTTAGTGAGTAGGCGAATTCACGAGATGGGTTCTGGGAGTAATGAGGAGCAACAGCACATCACCAAACCCCTAGCAGGAGAAGCTGTGGACGACTGAGTGGCTGTCCCGGGGGTAACCACGACGCGTGGCCCAGAGCAGCACCTTCGTGGCCCCCCGTTTTGGGGTGTGCACCTGGCATCATCTTTGAGCTCAGAACGAACGTACCATGATGTACGTACTGAAAGTCGGTTTCTGAATCCAGTTCACAGCTGGGGGTGTGAATTCCAAACACCCCGATGGGTGGGAGTCAATATTCTCAGCTTGGCCATTTCCCTTCCCCTTTCTGGGTTTTAATAATATTCTGTACAATACGGTATCTGTTTATCGAACCGTCATTGTGCGCCTGCTTCACACGCCCTCACGAACCTCACAGCCGGGCCTACGCGTCTGCACCGCAGGAGGAGCG
>NW_007770432.1:5225-5813 GCF_000696425.1 Galeopterus variegatus | reverse complement strand
CCAGAATTGCAAAAATATTAAAAGGTGAGACTTGAAAATTAGCAGGAACAGGAGGAAAAAAGTATGTAAAACAAGACAATTCTCTAAATACTTTTAAAGAAAAGAAACTATTTCTAGCACAGATACCATGATGTGGAAGCTCACCTTTGTACTATCCTGGAACTTGCTTTTACTTTCCTGCCTTTGGCCTTTGCTCTGATATTTCAATATTTAGACTATGTGAATTTCATTCTCCTGTCTAAATCAGCTCATTAGTTAGGGCCTAATTCAAATTCCAACAGTTGAGCATTTTCCCCAAGTGTTTTATTCAGGGAAAAATAGCTATAAAAGTAATTTTAAGGATCAATTCCATTTTATGATAACTTACATGTCATGCTAGAGGCTTAAAATATGCCTATTATTACTCTAAATTTCATTCTTCCCATACTAGGCTGTGTTAACATTAGCTGCAAATGGCTATAGCTGGAAGATTACGTGATTTTACCAGTTATTATAAACACTCGCAACAGATGTAGGCAAGAAAATTTAAAAACGAATTTTATTAATTGCTGTATTGCTATATTTTATGTTGAAACCAAATTACAAATG
>NW_007770432.1:1494-3393 GCF_000696425.1 Galeopterus variegatus | reverse complement strand
GCCGGTGCAAACAGGCAAGGTTAGATTATAATGCCGAACAGCTCACTTCCAAATTCTCACTTGCTAAACATCTTGCCAGCTTACTGGCAGGCACCTCCCTTCTTTCCCTTTCTCATCCCATCAAGTGCCAGAGCCCGAAGGCCTTCATGACTGAGGCTGAATCAGTGCTGAGGAGCAATGGGAAAGGGGACAGTGATGAAAGAGACTTAGAGAAAGCTGTTTTTTTGTTTTCTTTTTCAAAATAACTAAAGAATGAGAATGATGTAAAACAGGATGAGACCAAGGGTGGAGGTGTAGGTCTTTGTATTGTTTGTTTCTCCTGTCTTCCCACAGTTCCCAGAATGGTAGAAGTCCCCACAACTTCCAGTTGCAAATTCCACGCCCTTGCCCTTGCGTGGAGCTAGAGCACACGTGGTGTACACGCCTTTTAAGGCTGCTGGTTGCACCTTGCAGAGCCTGCCTGAGGGGCTGGGTGGATCCTGCCTTTAAAGCTGGCAGGCTCTAGACCGCAGATGCTCAGAATTTATTGTGGGAAGCATCACCAATTGAATAGTTGCTGAAAGGGATCTCATAGATGGAGACAAACCACGCCTCTGGTGCTGACTGAGTGATGCCTTTTGAGATTATGCTATTGAGTTTATGACTTTAACTATAACTGGCTAAACTCTTTTGGGATAGATTAATTAATTTTATTATTCTCTCTATTATATCTCCTCCTGCTACCACATCCCCTTACAGTTTACAGTGGAGGTTCATTCATTGAGTGTTTTCTTGACCATGACTTACCAGGAGTAACTCACCTGTTTCCCAATTATGTTATACAATACAGAGTTTCCAAGATGTAACAATGTTGTACTTTTAAGTCTATTGAATATTGTGGTAAGAATGTGATCCTAGTAAAGCAGGCCTCTTCTAAAACATAAATTTGGTTGGAGGAGACATTTTGAAAAGGTCTCACTTAGCTTAATTTAACTGATTATTTGTGAAATTACAAGTTGTCCTTGTTTAGCTAGTTAGGTAAGTTGCATGTCTGTCCCTTTGTAACTTGTAAAATGTGAGTGTCCCACGGATGTTTCACAATTCAGAAAGTCTGTTAAACACAAAGACATTGTAAATTTTGAAATGTACCTTTGTTTATTTGATTTCTAATCTGGAAGTGGGATGTATTTTGAACTTTGTTGGTAAATTTATCATTTGGAAATCAGAGTACACCCCCTATCCCCTGCCCTGGCAAAAGAGTTCTAAATGATGGTTATTCACATCCCAGCTTTAAGGATACCATGGATAAAATTTTGTACAGAGAGCACTTAAGCTCCATCAAGAATCAAAGCCACCAACATTTCTCTGAGAAAATGTCTTAGATCCTTCAGGAGAAGGTTCCTTCTTACTGAGGTGGACCGGTGGGTGTGGGCACTGTCTTGAAATATCCCAGCCTACAAGAGTTGGCAGGCTTCCCAGGGAGATGGGCACTGCCAGTTGTTGGTAGGCTGAGTGCTGTGGGCTACAGAGACAGGAGTGGGGGTGGGGTGGGGAGGAAGGGTGGGCTCCAGCCAAAAGGATATGTGTGGAGGTGGAGTGGGGGCAAGTTGGTTCCAGATTGACGAGGAGGGCGTTTGAAGGAGTCAGGGGGCTAACATAAACAGAAGGTGGGGGTGGGGGAGGCAAAAGATGTTTTCAGTGACTGTGATGCTGTGAAGAAGATGAGCTTGGGTAGAGAGATGATCCAAATATAAGAGATATTCAGTGGGGAGGCAAAAGATGTTTTCAGTGACTGTGATGCTGTGAAGAAGATGAGCTTGGGTAGAGATGATCCAAATATAAGAGATATTCAGTGGTCAGGTCAGGTCTGTGTTGGGAGGTGCTGGAATCACATGATCGTGGATGATAGAAGGAAACTTT
>NW_007770432.1:0-366 GCF_000696425.1 Galeopterus variegatus | reverse complement strand
TAACTTCTGAATTATTTGTTAGAGAAAGGTACAATATAGCTAAGTTGTTTTTGGAGTAACTTTTGACTGTGTTCCCCATGATTCTTTTCTCAGTCTCAACCCTCCCTTTCCTTTTTCATCCTTATTGTCCCTTTCATTTTTCTTGTTCTATCTTATCCTTTTTAGCCCCCTTTTCACCATTTTTGTTCTTCTCTTCCCTCTTTTCCTTTTTCATGTCTTCTCCTTTTCTTTTTCTACTCTATCTCTCATCTTCCTTTTTCCTTCTCTCCCATTCCCCACTTCTATTTGTCTGTTTCTCCATCTGTTCACCTATCTATTTATTTATAGTCCTTTATTTCTAACTGTCCTCTCTCTCAGCACACTTCT
>NW_007770431.1:4906-5814 GCF_000696425.1 Galeopterus variegatus | reverse complement strand
GGCTCCCAAGCCCCACCCTGAGTCAGGAATCTCCAGATGTGAGCCCGCATGCCGTCCCCTGGCCCTGTCCCCAGCCGGCATGGTGCCCTTGGAGACTAGTTCAGAAAGCATGCTCCCTGTCTTGGCCTCTCAGCCCCGCCGAGGGTGGGCTTGCCTCTCCTGGAATCTGTCTGCTGGGATTCGGGCTGCTCCAGGCAGGCATCCTCTGGGCCCTCACGGTGACAATGGAGGGGACTTGCCGAGTGACAGTGGGTCCTGCCTGCGTCCCTCCCCCAGCTCATCCTACTGCAGTCTGGGGGCACAAGCCATTGTCCCCGAGACCCTCCCTGGGCACGGCCAGGCTGCCTTCTGACCCTGGCATGTGTCCAGGCTCGCCTGTGCAGAACCAGGGCAGATCCTTTCACGACGTGGCAGAAGGTTGTGTCTCTGACAGTGTGGAATGCTCCCTTGGGAGCGTCTTGTAAAGCTTTTACTTCCTCCAGAGATTTCGCCACCATTGAACAGATGAACGTGGCAGTCTCGACAGTGACACCACCAGCCCTTGTGCTGACCCTGTGGGTTCAAGCTGGCGTATTTCTTGGGTTGTAAATTTTGCTGGTCCGTTTGTGCTCCAGGCTGCTGTGCAGGAGCAAGACTGTTTCCTGTGTAGACACCCCAGTGGGCAGGATGCTCAGCCGCGTGTCTGTCCTGGAGGAGGGCGGGATGTGGGGAGCAGGCAGACCTCGGGGTCCGTGAGTGAAGGGGCCACTGGAAGACTTGACAGAGACACCGAACTGCCCCCTAGACCCCGGAGGAGTTTACGAGGAAGAAGATGCGGAGGAATTAGATGGTCTGGTCGAGAGAGACATGCTCTGTGAACTGCTCATGTGTGACAGCTGGAGGTGACCGCGGCGGCTGAGTCCTTGCTC
>NW_007770431.1:2563-2878 GCF_000696425.1 Galeopterus variegatus | reverse complement strand
TCTATTGATACTATCTTTGGATGCACAAAATTTTAAAATTTTCACAAGATCCAAATTGTCTACTTTTTCTTTTGTTGCCTGCGCTTTTGGTGGAACAATTCCAAATCTAATGTCGTGAAGCTTTCGCCCTGTGTTTTTCTCTAAGAGTTTTATAGTTTTAGGTCTTACATTTAGGTCTCTGATCTATTTTGTTGAAAAGACTGTCCTTTCCTCATTGAATGGTCTTGGCACCCTTGTCAAAAATCACATGAGCATGTATTTAAGAGTTCACATCTGGACTCTGTTCTACTCTGTTGGTCTGTGTGTCTGTCTTTA
>NW_007770431.1:0-578 GCF_000696425.1 Galeopterus variegatus | reverse complement strand
AGGGAAACGACTTTCCAGAACCCTGTCATTTATTTCTGCTTTTTCTGGTGAAGTTGAAGATTAGGGAGATTCTTCCAGATTCTTCTCAGGATTTGGTTGAACCAAGACGGAGCCTGCCTGGGGGGTGCTGCCCACGTGTCTGCAACCAGGTGCAGAGACAGAGGTTTTCCAGCCTCTATGGGGCCTGCTGGTGGGAGCAGCCAGGTGCCTCCCACCCACCTCACCTGAATAGCAGGGTCAGAGACCTTGGCCGCCCCTCCTCAGTTACACTGAGCAAGTGACCACAGGGTTGCTGGTCTGGGGATACAGTGCTCCTGCACCCCAGACCTGGGACTCAGGGCCCCCCGGGTCCCCAGACACGTAGTCCCCCATCACCTGCCTATGACTCGGCTCCTGCCTCTGCCTTCCCAGCTGTACCGGAGCACAGACACCTGAGGCCCCATCCATGGGCCCCTGCATCTGCCCCCTGACCTGGGCTTCTGCCTGCCAAGGGCCTGGGACGCCGTCTGCCTCATCTGCAGTTGGGGGCCCATTTCCTCACGCCCCACGCTGCCTCTGTTCCTGGTCTGACACCTGTG
>NW_007770430.1:0-5814 GCF_000696425.1 Galeopterus variegatus | reverse complement strand
GCCTACAACTTGATGACTTAATGATCATAACATTACACCATCTGGCCTCTGATGCTTTCACCTCAAAATTTCCCTTAGGAATCCTCTTCCTTTTCTTATGATTTCCTAAAGTTTGACTCAAGTCAAAAGGGATGTCTTCTTTTTTGTTTCCTTAGATTTTTTTTTCTCTATTTTCTTTTGGATATTAGGTCTTTTAGCCCCACATTTCAGATATATTTTATAATTTCAAATTCTGAATCCTGATATAAAAGCTCAGCCTTTCTTTCTCCCCCAGTAAAGAAACTAAAGCAAAGAAAGACTTGGTGATTGTTTCTTCATCTGCCCCCAGCTTTATTGAGGTATAATTGACAGATAAAAATTGTTTATATTCAAGGTATACAATTGATATACATGTATATATTATGAAATGATTACCATAATCAAGCTAATTAACATATCCATCACCTCAAACAGTACCTTTTGTGTGTGTGTGGTGAGAATACTTAAGTTCTATTCTCTTAGTAAAAATTTAAGTGGACAATACATTATTATTTACTATGGTCACCATACTATGGGTCTCCAGAATGTATTCATCTTATAACTGCAAGTTGGTACCTTTTGACCAACATCCTCCCATTTCCCCCACCCCCTGACCCCTGGTAACCACCATTCTACTCTCTGTTTCTATGTGTTCAATTTTTTTAGATTCCATGTGTAAACAAGATTATGTGGCTTTTGTCTCTGTATGTCTAGTTTATTTTACTCATGTTGTCTTCCAGATTTATCCATGTTGTTGCAAATGGCAGGATATCTTCCTTTTTTAAGGCTGAATAATATTTCATTTTACGTATACACACATACACACACACACACACACACATCACATTTTCTCTACCTATCCATCCATGAATAGACACTTAGGTTGGTTCCATATCTTAGTTTTTGTGAATAATGAATGAACCGCAATGAACATGGGAGAGCAGGTATCTCTTCAAGATATTGATTTCATGCGTTTTGGAAATATTTCCAGTAGTGAGATTGCTGGATCATATGAAGTTATTTTCTTAATGCACTCATGTGTGCACCAGCGTACATTGTATATGTGCATGCATGTGTGCACCTGTTCATTTCACTCCATGACATATTGTCAATAATGTAATGCATTCATGTAACCATCACTACACTTAAGGAACACAACTTTGAGCTTATGTTTCAAATGGCTTATCCAATTTCCATCTCCACTATTTTAAAGTGAACACCATCCTATCTCCAAAGATATTGCTAATCAAAACATGGTCCCCAGGCCATTTAGGAGCTTATTAGAAATGCAGAGCCTAAGGGCTTATGCCAGATATACTGAATCAGAATCTGCATTTAACAGATCTTCTGATGATCCATATCCACATTAAGAGTTGAGAACAATATTCTAATACATGTCCTCATTTTTTAGTGTATCATCATGTGATAATTAATTGGGTAGAGGGGGAAGCATATTAGAATTAGGGAAAATAAAGTGTGCCTGGGTCTTAGGCCCCAAGATTAAATCTGAAGAGAACCCAAGTATCTGTATTTTTAAAAATGATTCCAGAGGCAACCCTGATGTACGCAATATATGAGAAGGACTATTTCAGAATCCTTTTGTATTCTTTTCTTTTAAACCCCCTTGTACCACCTCTTACTGCTAGGCCAACAGAGATTATCTAAAGTAGTTGATCAGCTTTTCTCTATCCTGTCCATTCTGTGACAGTTTGTCTCAAATGTGAGTAAAGAGAGGACCCTTTTTAAGGGTTGACAAATATTCTTATACATCCTCACAAATGATTTAAAATATTGTAATATTTCCTGAATATGTATAAACAGAAAGCCAAGTACCAATACTGTAGGCTCAGAGTTCTTATATGACTAGAAAATTATTGGAAATTTAAACATGAAATGCAAACAATACTATGTGAATTAAAAACATTAATTCAATGTGGAGATGACATTCTGAGAATAAATCTCTACTTGCAACATAAATGCAACATGATTGCTACAGTGTAGGTTCTTTGGAGTTTGGCACATTTGTATTGCTATGTGCCTTGTGATTTCTTAGTTCTATTACTGTTTGTCTCTTTTTGAACCCCTGCAAAACTTTCATCCTGCAGCTCCAAATGTCATTCGGCTTTTTCTTCCTGCAAGTAAGTCCAATATATGGTTATATTAAGTCTACCTCTCTTCTATGTAAATTTCATCTATTAAAGTAGTAATTCTTCTTTTCAGTGTGATTGCAAGCACAAACTCAAAGATAACATTGCATTACAGTTCTTGGCTGGCAATTAAGTAGCAGTAATCATGTAGAAGATCATCAACCAGAATATGCTTAAATCCTTTTTTAAAAGAAAACCAATTAGAAAAAATGTGGAAGACAACTTTGGACACCTAAGAATATGTCTGTGATATTTCCTAATTAGTATGCAGTAAGAGGCAGTAGAGAATAGAAATTACAAACATGGCCTTAAAGTGAGAAACATCTAGAATCTATTTCCCAAGAGTTTCACTAACTAGATGCCTCTCCTGGGGCAAGTTTCTTAGCTTCCCTGTATCTTGGTCTCCTCGTGTATATAATGGGGATGATTATTACTTGCTTCATAGACCATAGGTGAGATATACAGGAAAAGCCTTTAGCCCAGTCTTAGCACATCATAAGCACTAAGTTATCAATAGCTCTCTTCACTATTATAATAATAATTGTTATTATTATTGCTCTCTTTATTATAAAACTGGGCATTAAGTTTATATTAGTTAAATCAGCCACATATTTCTTCCATTTATTTTATTTCCTCCATTGCTTTCTTAAATTGTTTTCTTCTTCTTTTTCTTTTCTTTCTTTTTTTTTTTTTTTTCTCCACTGACCTCTTACTTTAAGGACCTGATTGTGACAGAGGTGAAAGTGCTCAAGTATTGGGCATGATTATTGCTTATATTGCTCCAATTGCTACACTTATTGCTGTAGCTGCCTCCTGAACTGCTGTGACTACTAGAGCTACTAGATGCTGCTGGGACAATTCATTTATTTTCCAGTGCAAGTGACCTAGTGAAGGAGCCCTCCTGGTAGTGTTATCCTGGGGATGGGCATTACTAGAATAATGACGCTTTCATTAATCACTCTTTGTAATTTTAATTTTTGCTAATAAAGCCACTAAAAAATATATTGAAAGTGAAGAAGATAGCTCAAAATGTAGAGAAGTACACTATTTTATTTTGCCATCAGCATCTTCCTATGTTAATGCAGTAGGGATTAAAAAATTGAATTCCCTCGCTAGAAAACATAATTCTAGTTCTCTAAGATAATATGTCAGGCAGGGTTTTTTGATTAGAAACCTTCTTTTTTACTTATTTCTAGCTTCTATTTGAATGACAACTTCATTAACAGAGGTAGGTAGGTTCGGGGCATCCATTACAAGCATAAGGAATAAAAGTGAAAAAAAAAAAAAAAGGAGGGAAGGAAAAAGGAAAAAAGGAAATCAAACAAAACAAGTTTACAGCTGTTAATAAGAAAAGGGAACAGGCAGCTCATGAGGTAAACCAAGAGAAAAATAAATAAATAATAAACAAACAAACAAACCCAAGAAACCTAAAACCTTTATTTGCTTTGCGTTGTGTACCTTTGATATATTCATGAAGCTTGAAGGGACTGCAGTGATACCTTGGGATATGCAGCTAAGGTCCTGACTGCTCAGTCATTAGATAGTCTAATGCTGTCTTTCAGTAGAGTGTTGACCTCAGCATCTTCACTAATTGTAAGGTTATGACTCCTTTTTACATTCTTTAGTGTTTTTTTTTAATATAATTTCAGGTTAAAAATACAACAGCAGAAATTGTTTGACCTGACAATTTGGCTCGTGCATGAGGTAGCTTTAAACAATTGTCAAAGACGGTTTTATTTTAGTGAAGGATTAAACAATTCCAGAGGGTTAAAACTGTGGGCAATAAATAAGCATCTATGCTCATTGAAGGAAGTGTCTTTTAAGACAAGAGAATGAAGCTAGAACTGATAGGGACATTAGTCTGTTAAAAAGTCACATCAATGATTTAGGTGGCAGAGAAGCCCCTGCACCAACACCTGCTCTTGAGCACGAGGTCAACAAGAGTAGGGGAACGCAAACCAGCGCTCCTGAAAACAGCAATCAGAAGCTCGTGCTCTTAAGACAAGAGGTTAATAGCCATCATGAAAGTGCCCTGGTGGCAATAGAAGCCAAGTGGCCAGGCATGCTCAAGAGTGAGCTGCAAGTTGTAAATGCAGAGGGTCTGAAGTAGGAGAGTAAACAGAGTGTGATGATAAACTGAGGCATGAGGACAGGCAAGATCTAGATCTGCTGTGGTGAGATCAGTTGCTGGAGACTCATCCCTGGACTATTTCACACTACCTTGTGAAAATGTGGGACTCTAGATTCTCAGGTGCTAGCTGTGGACAAAAAAAGTGCTAAAGATACAAAGTAACTGAGAAGATTGTCAGCAGTGGGGCAGGTGTAGATGGGACCTGCTTACTCTACCTTTATAGGAGATAGAGTAGAATGGTGAAAAGTGCTTGGCTTGGGAGGCAAGTGAGCCCAGATTAACATCAAGCTCTACTTTGTTGGCAAGTACATTATTTACCTTCCAGTGTCATCCTGTCATCTGTGAGTTATAAGACTAGACAGGATTAATTTGAGAGAATGAAACAAATGTACATGAAGTACCAGCACAGTGCCAAACATTCGGACATGTTCATTAACAGCTTAGAAGAAGGTTGTTCACTTCATGTTTTGAGTCTTTATACCTCTCTATCTATACTTCTCCTGAGGATATATGGTCAGGGTTAAAAGCTGGTGCAATAGCTCAAATGGAAAATGACAGACTTAAGATTCAGAAGAATCTCTATAGGAAGGAAGAATGATCCTAAAATGAAATGGGAAGATTGCAATGGGGATGTATAAAATCATGCTGTTAAGTTAAAAAAAAAAGTTTTATCCTAATTTCGGGTAGAAGAGACCTCATTTAAACTGATGTTGATGTGTTAAAAATGCAAAAACCTAGGTATTTTTATTATAAGTTGCATGGGTGCAAAAAGTGTGATATGGCTGCTAGATATTGGTAGATAACCATCCTTTTAGTTGGTGCCTTTGTTAGATGTCACCAAGAGTCCTGTGTACCTTCTGCTGCCACATTTTAGGAGAGAGACAGAGAGAGACATGTCCAGTGTGGCACAGTGTGCTGGTTATCAAATCCCAGCTCAACCATGATGAGTTCTTGCGAAAGTAAGTTACCTCACGAATACAATGAGGATGGAAGCTCCCTCCCTGGCTTGAGCTAAGCATGACATTACATAATGCAAGTAAATGGCTCAGCACAGTGCCTGGCTCAAAACTGAGGAACTATTATTATTTACAGGAGAGTCTGGGAACAGTGGCAGCCATATCATGAGGAGATGCAGAAGCTTGAAGTGTTCCGCCTCTATAAGGGAAGCTTACAAAGAGATATAACAACTGTCATCAACTATTTGGGTGACTGTTATGTAAAAAAGACATTCTTATTAATCAGTCTAACTCTAGAAGGAAGAACCAGGACCAATGGATAGAAGTTTTAGGAAGATGTATTTAGGCTCCATAACAGGAACAATTTCTATCTGGAGGGGTCCTAACCATTAGAATAAATTTCCTTAGGAGGGAGTGAGCTCTCTATCAATAGAAACAGCAGTAGTAGTACTAATAGTTGTAATTGAAAATAAAAATTAGCTCTTAGGGTGTTCGAGTTACTATTCTTTTTTTTTTTCGTTAAATTTTTATTTTGTCAATATACACTGTATATGATTATTAT
>NW_007770429.1:3704-5814 GCF_000696425.1 Galeopterus variegatus | reverse complement strand
AAAAAAAAAAAAACCTTTAATAAAGAAAAAAATTGTATCAATCAAAACTGACCCAGAAATAACAGATACTAGAATTAGCAACAAGCATATTAAAACAGTTGTTAGAATTAGCAGACAAGTATGTTACAGCCATTAATATAACTATATTTCATGTGTTCAATAAGGTAAGACATGACAGATATAAAATATTATATTTCAATATCTAAGGTGAAAAATACACAAGACAAGATTAGGAGTAGACTACAGTCTTTGGTGAAAAAAAATCAGTGCCTTGAATATATGACAATAGAAACTACAAATACACAAAGAAGAAAGAATTCAAAATAGCGAAAAATTATAAGTGAGCTTGGGAACAACTTCAAGTGTACTAGTATAACTGTAAGTAAAATCTCTAAAACAGAGGAGTGGAAACATAAAATAATGATTGGAAGAAATAATGGGTGAAAAATTCCTGAAATTGGTAGATTGCAATAGGTTAAAGTTGTATATTATAAATCTTAAAGCAACTATTAAAATAAAAATTAATAAGCCAGCAATAGAAGTAAAATGAAAAAATAAAAAATACTCCAATAATTTCCAAAAGAAGGCAAAAAAGGAGTACAAAAGGAATAAGAAACAAATAAGACAAACAAAATACACATAGCAAGATGATAGAACTAAATGTAATTATATCAATAATCACACTAAGTGCAAGTGCTCTAAACAACTTAATTAAAAGGCAAAGATTATCAAATTGGATTAAAAAGGAAGACCCAATGCAGCCAAGAAAAAATACACTTTAAATATAAAGACATAGGTTAAAAATAAAAGAATGGACAAACATGCTACACAACACTAATAAAAAGAAAGAGTGATTTTATTAATAACAGAAAGAAGTTTACCTCATAGTAAACATCAAAAAATAAAGGAAAAGTTAAGGAATATGAGTCCCGATTCATGTATATTGTATATTCCAGAATGTGAGAACAGATGAAATGAGGAAACGCAATATTGAAATACTAATGGATGAGATCTTATAATTAAAAATTAAATCTTCAGATTGAAAAAGCATAGCCAGTCAAAATCTATATTAAAAAAAATCCATACCTAGACACTCTCTAGTGTAAGGATAACAGAACCCCAAGAACATGAAGAGAAAGAAAAGTCAGAATACCTATAGCAGAAAAACAATTAGATTAATGGTGATTTTAATCAACATCTTTAATAAGCAATATAAAAGAATGTCATTTGCAAGGTGTTTAAGAAAAGTATCTATGACTTGAATTCTCAGCCCAGCTGAACTATCATTCAAACAAGGCAAAATAATGACATTTTCTGATAAAACAGATATAGTGTCCTTCATATATTCTTGTTAAATGCACCGTAAAATATGGAAGAAAAAAGAAAGAAACTGAATTCAGGAGGAGGAATTGGGGTGGAAAATTCAAAGGTTAAGCAAAGAAACTCATACTTTTTGGTAAATCTCAATGTGTATTGCTTGTAAAAACACCAGCAGAAATACTGTCCAATGGTATGTTAAAAACAACATAGAATTAAAACAATAACAGGGCTTTCACACATGGGGCTAATCAGTGTTCAAGTATTTTAATGCCCCTTGACCAATTTTGTTAGTGTTAGTGTTAGTGACCAATTTTGTAGATTATTTTGAGAATACTTGTTAAAAATGCAAGAATAACTCCTATAAGACCAGAAATAGAATGCATAATTTAAAATTGGTATTGTGGGAAAAAGAATAAAGATAACAACCAATTCATTATATTGAAGGTACAACAATAAAAAGAACACAAAAGATTTCTTTAAGAAAACAAAGAGCCTGGAAAACATATTCATACAGTACTAAATACACTATATATTATGTAGCTCCTGATATACTATACAGCAGATAACATGAATGAACTAGAAAACTAAATTTCAACATGAATAAATCACCAAAATGGCATGTTAGTGAAAAAATGCAAATGGCCAAAATATCAATACTATACGGTACAATTTATGTATATTTTTAGAATTACATTGAGCAGTTCTTACTACACACTATATAAAAGCTTAGAAGGCACAGATGCACTCTAACTTCAGGTTGCTTATGAAATAACTATAGATTAGGGGAAAA
>NW_007770429.1:1403-2912 GCF_000696425.1 Galeopterus variegatus | reverse complement strand
TATTCTTTATACTTTTCTTCATTTTTCATTCATTTTATAATCAGAAAAAAATATTTTAATTTGAGCCACTAGAGTTTAAATACTATAAAAGTTGTAAAAGTGGTCCTGGCAGAAGTTACAAAACAGTAATATTTTATTTCCTTACACCCTATCTTTAGTATATATCGTAAGTAATCTGTTATTTGTTTTCCATGCCGCTTTTGACAATAGGTAGGTTTGGACTTTATGGTAGAAGCAGCAGATCCTTCACTTTCTCTGGAAGTTGGAGTCCAGCCAATAGATGAGTTTACCACCGTGATTTTGCTTGCTAGTGTCTGGAAGAGTCACATTACTATTCTATATAAAATCATCAAAGATTAAGTGGTCAGATCATTTTGAGACCGTGTCTTAGTCCATTTTGTACTGCTATAACAGAATAGCTGAGACGGTGTAATTTATAATGAACAGAAATGTGTTGGCTCACAGTTCTGGAGGTTAGGAAGTCCAATATGCATGTGCCAGCATCTGAGGAGAGCTTTCTTGCTGCATCATCACATTGCAGAAAGCAGGAGGGCAAGAGAGAATGCAAGAGGGGACTGAACTCGCCCTTTTATAATAGCACCAAATCCACGGAGCTTTCATAGTCTAATTGTCTCTTAAGGCAATTAAATTTCAACATGAGTTTTGGAGTTGACAAATATTCAAACCACAGCAGAGTAGTCAAGAAATCCTTTTATTGCCTTATTGAGAAACCAGAACTTTTCCATCTGCTGAAAGTTTTCCTATATTTTAATTACAAAAAGGGTATTTTAGTTTAAAAATAATCTCTTGTTTAAGTGATAGGTGGTTGAAATTATTACTTTTGCTTTCAGAAAATTCACATGATCTGTAGTATAGTAAATGACTTCAATATTAAGATAATAGTAAAAATGGGAAGTAGACAAAGAGACAAGTGTTGGGGCAGAGAACTAATATTGATTCCAAAAATATATACATTTTTAGTTTAATATTTTAGGAGCAGTCCATAATGCATGTATACTTAGGTAGAAAATTTAGTTTTACATCAAGAAGTATGAGCAATATAAAAACTGGTTTTCTTTAGACAGTTGTTTTTCAATCCAAATTAAAAATTCTCTTTAATTTAAATTGAGATATATTCTGTTAAATTTTAGTAATAAAATAATAGAGTCAAAAATTCTATGTGTAATGCAATACAAAATAATACAAAGATACAAAGTAATAACCAATTAATTTGGGGGTATCCTCAATTGGACTTGAGGTATTATTAATAATTTATATAATTAAATAAGGAAGAATTTTTTCACCTAATCACTCATTCAGTATGACTTTCTAAAGGGAACTTGAAAAGGAGTTACCACTGTTCATTTTTTTCAGCAGTTATATTGTATGCCTAATATGCAGATAATTTGCTGAATGATATGAACATAAAGGTTCATGATATAGACTCTGCCATTATGTACAACCAACATTACATGTACACCGCTCAGTATTATAAGTCTTAACACAGAA
>NW_007770429.1:0-1237 GCF_000696425.1 Galeopterus variegatus | reverse complement strand
TGCCATTATGTACAACCAACATTACATGTACACCGCTCAGTATTATAAGTCTTAACACAGAAGAATGCACAAAGTGTTTGGAAGCATATTGAATCAGGAATGGTATATTAGAAAAAGGGAAGGAGAGGGCCATTCCAAGGACACAGACTAGTATGTCTAATATGGTGGGTTCAGGGAGCCATGAGTAGTTCAATATTATTAAAATATAGGCCATGAATACCAAAAATGTAAATGGAAACACACGAATCCATCCTGTGGAGATGTAAAGGCACTTTGTGAAATAAGCAAAATTTATGCTTAAGGAATTATAAAAATACAAATGCTACATTTTTTCCAGGTTTTCTAGTCTTGACATGATATCAATTTATAATAGGGAACTAGAATGAAATATATCAAAATTATACATTCAATAAATAGAATCAGCCATCCAACCTTATGATATATATTATCTTGAAGTATATTTGGATGTTGGTAACTAAAATTCGAATATGTTATTCTATTGTTAAAATACTCTGTAATCAAATGGAAGCAGCACTCAATTCATTGGTTCTTTTTATTAAACTTTAGTTTAGCAAATCAGTGGCAATAACATTGGTCAAAGGGTGACAGTTTAATTAAAGCAGCATATTTCTCTAGGATTTGATTGGTGGAAGTCTTTGTTTAAACGATAGTAAATACATCTCCATGACAAAATATACAGGTCCTCAATGAGCAGTTTCTTTATAAATCTGTAAACATACACACTCCCTTGGGCTGAAGACCACAAAAGCAGAAAGGCTTTTCTCCAATGCACTGTGCCTTGTGGTTTATGACTGTATAGTACAGTAGGGGGTTTAGCAAAAGTAAATCTCCATAAGTGCTAGTCAAACAATGACAGTTAATAGAAGTTTTACCCACTGCCATCAAAGTAATAATTAACAATTTATAGGAAAAAGGAAAATCAGGATAATAAAAAAGTCAGCAGCTAATAAAGAAAAGGAATGAAGTAACTGCATGAACACTATACCCATGCAATCATCATAAATAAACCAATAGAGTAACTATCCCTTTAACAAAGAATCTCTGTATCAAAGAATTAGACCACAGAAACTGGAGGGGACCATAGTTCATCATTCATTCTACTTCACCAGACTGCAACTCCATGCCCTCCCGACCAAGGAGGTAATTGGTACTTAGATTTTATAATTTAATGCTTCGTTAGGAAGGTTCTACTCTGTCAGAATGTGATTTTTTTTTT
>NW_007770428.1:5310-5815 GCF_000696425.1 Galeopterus variegatus | reverse complement strand
AAAATGCAGAATCAGGCAGTGTACTATTCTTTCTTGATATTGTAGTTCTCAAAGGATCAGATGTGTATTTTTACTCTACCAAAGATTCTTTCTATCTTCCTTCAAACTTCAATTGTTCATGGATTTTTTTGAAATCTCACTTCTTTATATATTCTTTTTTTCATTCTTTCTTTCATTCCATATTTACTGAATAGCTATTTACTGAGCACCTATTGGGTGCCAGATATGTAGAAAGTCAAAGGAAAAAAAATATGGTGGAAAAGAGTACTAGGTATAAACTTAGAAGATCACTGAGATGTAGGCACCAGGTTTTGTGCCCATCCTTCCAACACTCTGTGCACCAGCCTTAGGAATCTCCTGGGAACAAGTATACTTTCAGCACCTTGGGTTACCTGGCAGTGTAAAGAAACAGATCCTGTAAATGGCAGTACAGGTAAAACATGTGCCCAAAGTGCCTGGGTTCAAACTGCAGTTTTGCCACTTTTAACTATATGACCTCAAAAAA
>NW_007770428.1:2546-4316 GCF_000696425.1 Galeopterus variegatus | reverse complement strand
TTTATTAAATAAGTAAAAACAAATAATCATCATGTTACAAATATTGAATGGATTAATACCTATGTGAAATGCTTAGACCTGTGCCTGGAGTGCTAAATAAAGGTTAGTTATAATTACTATAACTGACCAGCCCCCTTCTTGGGAGTCTTGGACTCTTCTGCAAGACTTCTTACACATATTCCAGCCAACAAGACCCCACCATCCAATCATGACTGATTTGACAAGATAGAAAGCACCTGTCCAAAAGCAGATAATCCATCATGAGTAATGACTAATCCCATTGTCCCTCCCTGGAATTTCTATTGAGGATATAGATGGCAGTTAGTAAGGCAATCAGGTAATAAGAGCTGGAGTGAGTATTCACAGAGAGAAATCAGCAGGGACTGGGAAAGTAGCTGAGTTGTATTCCCAGCAGGGCATGAGAAGGGATCCCTGCACATCTGCTGACTACTCAGCTACACAGCTGGATCCTGAGTCATCTTCCTATCTCTTAAGTGTGATCCAGTCACCTGGACACCCAAGCATACTGTGGATTCTGCTTGTCCACTAGGCCCTGCTCTTATTAGTTTCCCCAAGTCATGGCCAAGCAGCTGAGATTCATCTTTCTTATTTCCCTTATACAAGTGTTAACAATAGACCACCATAATGTATGGATATTTCTTGTAACTCAAAGAGCATCCATACTAAATCACAGGGAGACACTGCATACAGAGCAATTCAAAAGGTGGCTCTCAAACCTGTCTGGACATCAGCATGCCCTGTACTGACTTTTCAAATGCATAGCCTGTGCCCTACTACCCAGATTCTAATTCAACAGGCTGGAGCAAAGCCTAGGAATCAATATGCTTCTAAAGTTCCACAGAAGATGGCTAATGTACACCACTGACTGGGAATTACTAAAGCAGAGTCAAAGAATAATGTAGGCCAAGGCCAAGAAAACAGAGGGAACACAAGAGAAATGACCACTACTTAAGAATAAAACTTTCTTGTGATCTCCTCACTAACAATGTATTAATGAGCCCTTTTCAAGCATGTAGGATAATCTTTCTAGAACATGTTATAATACTCAAAATCCTCATTGATCCTGTATAGTACACAGAATACAGCCTGAACTCTGTAACCCAGCATTCAGGGCCCGCATAAAGTACTCCATCACTCTACCAAAGTATTTCTCTCTATATCCCTACATTTCAGTCATTCCTACCTTGTGGTCATTCCTGAATATTCTGTATGCAATTATACTTCCATGCCTTTGATTCATGCTAGTCTCTCAGGCTGAATTATCCCATTACATTCTTTCTGTCCACATCAAAGTAATAATTACAATAGTAATAACAATTTACAGATCACAATATGCTTTTCTCAGACATTATTACGTTTCTTCCTTACAGCAGAAACCTTGAGAAATAAATATGCTCTTAACTCAATATATGCCAGGCACTATGCTAAGGGCTTTAGACACATTATCATAGTGCTGCTTTACCAAGGGGGTCACAGAGGCTTAGAGAATTAAAACAACCTACTGTAGATTACCCCACTAATAAGTGGCAGAACCAAGCCATTGATTACAGCGATCTTGTACTTGACCTTCATACAATGCTCTCTTCTCCACCCAGCCATTGTTTTGTTTTGCTTGCTTTAAGGTTAATTATTAACATGCATTTCTTCTCTCTAAAGTTCTTTGGGTTTAGGAACCATCTCAGAACCCTTCCCCCACCACACACACACACACACACACACACACACACACACACACACACACACACACAC
>NW_007770428.1:0-1368 GCF_000696425.1 Galeopterus variegatus | reverse complement strand
TTTGACCTGGATCCCTTGATGATTTTCACTACTTCCAAACCTGTCTGGCTTACAGGTGGTTCTCATTGCAACCCACTTAAGAATATCAACAGTGGTTTAGGAACAGTGACTCCATTCACCCAAACAGCTTGTGACAGTCCATGCACGGATTTTTTTATCTCTTTACATAAAACTCCATCAATGTTGTAGGCTCAGACACAGAAGTTTAAACCATATGTTTCTGATATTTGGTTTTTTTTTTTTCCTTAGGCTTTGTAAATGGAGGAGAGATACCACATCTTCCTCATTCTTTCACTAGCAAAAGGTTCATTCACACAACCAAAAGTCATTTGAGAATGAGTCTCCATGATGTCATATTTAAGTATTGTTATCAATTCTGTCTGAATTTACAAAGATTGTAATATGTGCTCACATGTGAGAAACACTCAGTGAATCACTGTATGGCTAGGGCAATTGTATTGGTTAGGGCTAGAGCTAACTGTATTGTTGGGTTAGGGCTCGGAGACCCTTCAAACTCATTGTACAGACTGAGTTACAGATCCCTCACCTGCCAGGCTGGGTCACCAGACCCCTCACATGACTGGCTGTGTCANCCCCCCCCCCCCACACACACACACACACACACACACACACACACACACACACACTCACACATAAACATCCACAGTGATTTAACCATTTAATAAATATCTAGCAAAGTTATTAATTTGAGTCTGACAAGAATGAGATCAGAATCTTTGAGAATCAAATTCATTCAATTTATCTCTATTTGTCTTTATTTTCATTATGCCTCATAAAATTCATCTAGAATAAAATACCTCACGAAGCCTTTGGATAATCAAGCCTTTCTCCACTCTGCCTACCTCCTGAGGGTCAAATGAGATAAGGTGTGGGAATTCACCTCAGAAAGTATAAAATGTTGACAAATGTGTCACCCCCTCAACTTATCCTGCTGCAACAAGACAGTCACAGACACTGATAAGTATCCTGTCCAGGAAGTTCTTCACCTCAGAATTTGGTTACTCTATTTCTCAATACTGAATATGCTTTCTGAAGCTGTGTAGTCTCCTGACCAGTTCATGCTTACTGTGATTAGGGTCAGTAATGTGCAAAGTGAATGGATCCAGGAAGCCCAATTTTCCAGACTACCACGGAGTAAATCATATTCTCACCCCTCTGAAACACACTTCTGCCACCCTTCTGACAGAAGCCACACCAGTTTCTGTATTCTTAGTTCCTGAGGTTTTCTTCGCCATTTGACTCATCGATACTGTTCAACTTCTCTTTGCTCATCTTATTTACATTATTTTGACCTGGATCCCTTGATGATTTTCACTACTTCCAAACCTGTCTGGCTTACAGGTGGTT
>NW_007770427.1:5109-5815 GCF_000696425.1 Galeopterus variegatus | reverse complement strand
ACCAAAAGCAATAGACAAAAGAAAAATACAATGGGTTTCAACAAAATTAAAAACTTTTTTTTTGTTGTTTTGATTTGTTTTTTATTTTTATTTTTTCGTTAAATTTTTATTTTGTCAATATACAATGTATATGATTATTATGGCCCATCACCGACACCTCCCTCACTCCTCCCCAAAACTTTTGTAATGGACATCATCAAGAAAGTAAAAAGACAATCTTTGGAATGGGAGAAAATATTTGCAAATCATATGTCTAATAGACTTGTAACAAGAACATATAAATAATTCTTATAACTCAACAATAAAAAAGACAAATAACCCAATTTTTAAAATGGGCAAAGGATTCAAATAGACGTTTCTCGATATAAAAATTTACAAATGATATACCAATGAGCAATAAACACATGAAAAGATGCTTAAGATCATTAGCCATTAGGAAAATGCAAATTAAAGCCACAATGATTTCAGATCCCCATTCCGGCGAGCTGCCAAATAAAAAGAAAAAAGAAAAAAAGAAAAGCAAGCTTTCATCTGCAGTGCTGATGTTTAAATACACACAAACACACTGAGATACCACTACTATGTCTATAATCAAAAAGGCAAACACTAACAAGTTTTGTCTCCTCATATGATAGTGGTTAGTGTATATATATATATATTTATATATAGAGAGAGAGAGAGAGAGAGAGAGAGAGAGAGAGAGAGA
>NW_007770427.1:2442-3131 GCF_000696425.1 Galeopterus variegatus | reverse complement strand
TCTTCTTTGGGTGATCAAAATGCATTTAAATAAGATAGTGGTAAAAGAGGTACTCTGAATACACTAAAAATCACTGAATTGTATACTTTAAAAAGGTAAATATTATGGTATGTTATTTATATCTCAATAAGTTGTTACTTAAAAATTTAAGAAGGAAAGTTTGGGGTTAGGTTTTGCAAAGAATCACTTGATTATCACAATTATTAGAATTTACTTAGAAAGCTTCAATATGTGAAATCATTATTGTAGAAGTGTTCCAAAAGAGAATATGTTACAGCCTGTCTTGATGTCTTTAGACATTTTTTTATCTGAAGGCATGAGGTTGGTTCATACAACTTTATGAGATTTCTTCCAGTTTATTAAATAACAAATCTAAGACTTCTGTTACCAAATATTGATTTTTCTTCTGTTTCCCTCTTGGGCTTTATTTCTAAACACAAAATGTATGCTCTTTCTCATCAGATTTGAGGAAAACCCTTTGTCAAAATCAAAATTTGGTGATGCTATAATCACCTGTCATTTAGGAAGGAGTTTTTCCACATAGGTAGATATTACTAAATAACTGAAATTTATCTGCAGCCAAGCCCCATATTGTGTTTTCATTAATCATTCTTGATAGAAGTATCTCAAGAATGTTCTATTTCTTTGACTTCTGAGGCAGAGAACAGTGAACATACCCCATACCTCCC
>NW_007770427.1:0-882 GCF_000696425.1 Galeopterus variegatus | reverse complement strand
TGGACATCAAAGAGTCTGAACATGGGTGCAGTTGTTCTGGGGTTTCTGAGTGCCAGTAGCCGTGTACAAAGCCACCTTATTGGAAGTTGATCTATTCATGAAGCCATCCCTTAATTATTTACAGATATAAATAATTTTCCTATTCTGTGGTAATATCTGTCACTACCCATTGGCAAATAGAAAGGTTTCTACACATGATCTATGTAGTCTCTGCTGCCATCCCTTAATAATGGGGTGAGCACCCACATTTTAAAATAAGTATATGTTCTCCTGCAAGAATCAAACCTGCGTTAGTGAAAACCATGACTCCATTGGCACAACAACTCTTCCCACATAGTCATGTCAATATCAGCTTCCCCCATTGAACTTTGGAATCCTAAGGCAAGTTGCATTTTTCCATTTTGTGTCACCTGAACCTTTTACAGTGTCTAGAACAGAATATAATAGATGTTCAATAAATATTTACTGGATAAAAGAAACAAAATGTTTCCTTTTAAAACAGATATCCAAAAGAAAGAAATGAAGGGAATAAGAAAAGCAACAGTCTGCAAAATAAGGATGCAAATGAGTAGCTTGCAACTTGAGTTCCAAGTGGATTTTCACCTGCCCAAGGGTGTGTTTTTTAATAAAAAGAATAGTAGAGATCATTAAGCAATACAATGTGCCCTTTCTGTCTAGCTGAGATGCTTTTACCCTTTTTATCTAATAATCAGAAGGGATGTGATGGTTTGGATTTATCTTATTTGGAGTTTGCGCAACTCTTTAATCTGTAGGTTTATACCTTTCATTAAATTTTAGCCATTATTCATTTGAATGAATAATGATACAAATGTTACAAATGATACTCTAATGATACAAATGTTAGCTCAGATACCTAAGACT
>NW_007770426.1:4630-5816 GCF_000696425.1 Galeopterus variegatus | reverse complement strand
TAGGGCTCTTCCAGGATAGGTCATGGCTGGGTTGGCCCGTGATTCTGACCCAGAGGCCTGGATTCCCTCATGGGACAGGCCTCTGCAGGGCCTGGCCTGTCTGCCGAGCAGGGAAATGTCTATGCATCCTGTGAGGTGGGATCATCTGGGTTCGACCAAGGGAGCCACATGCCCAGGTTGGGGGAGCCAGGTGCTGAGCGGAAGGAGGGTGTCCAGCCCGGGGTGTCCCTGCATGGCCTTACATCCTCGATGAAGCACTGGCTGAACCAGTTGTTGTATGCATCTGCTGTCACTCCCTGGTCATCCTGACAGAAGGAACACAGGTGCTCAGGGACCCCTGGGTTGGCCTGAAAAGCTGCCAGTTCCAGGGCCCACTGGCAGGCGGTTTCTCAAGAGGCAACACACCTGGGAGTGGTGGCCAGGGCTCCCTGCAGTCTGGCCCCTGCCCCCTGCACAGATCCTCAGATGACCAAATGTCCTTAGCCCTGGTCGGCCTGAGTCTGCCCCTAGTCCCCGTGCTTTTGTCCCACCAGGCCAAGGAAAAGGAAACCAAACTTTAAACCCATTGACAGTAACATATTCCAGAAAAGGCTCTGGTGACTATGCCCCTCACTGTAGCAGGAGGGGCTCGGGCTTTCCCTGTCCCCCTGACCTGCCGGGACCCAGGCCCTCCAGGGAGGAGGCAAGGGGAAGGTTCACTCACCAAGTGCTTCTGTAGCTGCGGCAGCATTGTTCTGAGCAACTGCTCATGAAAGGATTGGAGTCTGCAGAGCTTTGGGGATCCTGGTATGTAGAATCCTGAGAAACACAAGGTCCCCGCACATGAGCACCTGCTTCCCCAGCCAGGTGGAGCCAGCCATGCAAGGCCGTACACTGACACAGGTGAGGTAACCTGGGAAGGCTGAGGTCCAAGGCTGGAGGAGTTGGGCATTGCAGGGTGCCCCCAAACCCAAGGCTTCTTCCTCTTCCCACCCAGTGACCCCACTATGTGTCCTCAGCCTTGAGGACAATGGGCGGGGATGTCCTCTCAAGCATTGGTAGACTCGCTGCCCAGCTGTGTCCTGGGATGAGGCCCCAGTAGAACTGGGCCGACTTCTAGGCAGTAAGGAAGGACGATGGCGGATTGAAGGGCCGTGTCAGCCACGTTGGAGCCGTGTGCAGCCATCGGGGTGACAGGTGTGAGTGA
>NW_007770426.1:0-3942 GCF_000696425.1 Galeopterus variegatus | reverse complement strand
TGTTCACCTAACGTGCAAGTTGTGACGCCGATTTGTCATGAGCTGGACCAGTGCCCAGAAGGCGTGCTCCTCCCTCCGGTGCATGAGCAGGATGGCAGCAATGTGGCTCATGCCCTCACAGTAACCCACCTCCTGCAAGAGCCAAAGTCACCATGCAAGGTTGTGCCCTGAGACAGCTGAGGTCACCTCGTCTGGCTGAGGTCAAATGGGAGGACTGAGGTTGCTGGGGAGTACTTTGGTCAGCTGTGTGGGCTGATGTCACCTGGTAGAACTGAGGTTACCTGGGAGGGCCCAGGTCACCTGGGAAGGTTGAGAATACCTGAGAAGACTGAATAAAGGTAACCTGAAAGAGCTGAAGTCACATGGGAGGCTAAGGTCACCTAGGAAGGCTGATGTGAACGAGAGGGACTGAGGGCACCTGAGAATGCTGAGGTCACTGGGGAGAGCCGATGTCACCTGGGAGAGCTAAGATCAACCAGGAGAGCTGGTGAAATCTAGAGGGACTGAAGTCACCTGGAAGGACTGAGGTCACCTGGGAGAGCTAAGGTCAAAGGCCAACCACAGACCTTCTAGTATATGGGGTCCAGCCTCTGTGCCCCTCCTGTGACACTGGGTATCAAAACTGAGCATGTCCCACACATGTCAGGTCACACGGAGCTCCTGGAGGGACTCCTGCAGTGCAGTGGCCAAGCTGTTCTGGCCAGAAAGGTCTGATGAAGAACTGGCGAGAGCCCCCCTCCCACATGCCGGGCCAGGGAGGCCTCTGCGCCACGCTCAGGCCAGCACCCTCTGTCTGGATACACCATGAGGGATGGCTGTCACTGAGCGCCCCCCGCACAGAGTCCAGAGACAGCCCACAGGCTGCCTGGCACAGGAGGACAGCTAAGCTCAGGCCCCACGTGGGCAGCCTGGGGAGTCCTCTAGGCGGCTTTCTCTTGAAAGAACGGTCTGGAAATCGGGGGCAGAGCGAGGAGCAGTTGCTCAGGAGCCCTCCCAGGTGCTGCACTCTGTGGGGTGCGGGGAAGGGGAACTTTGATCTCTGCCCAGTATCTCAGAATCATATGGCATTTGTCAATGCACACTCATCTGATGAAAGCCCATGAGGCACCTCGCTCCCCTGGAGAAGATCACTCCAGACACCAGCATCCTGTGACGCTGCCAAGCTCTTGGGGTTATGGACACCCCAGCAGGAAGGTGTCTGTCCTCGTTCTAAGGAGCAGTGGTCAGTAAAGCCCATGAGGCACCTCGCTCCCCTAGAGAAGATCACTCCGGACACCAGCATCCTGTGACACTGCCAAGCTCTTGGGATTATGGACACCCCAGCAGGAAGGTGTCTGTCCGTGTTCTAAGGAGCAGTGGTCAGATCCACTTGAGGGAGGAGCCTGGACAAACCCTTTCCATCTCAGCTTGAGCTTAGAGACCTTCCTCTCCTCGCTGGGACCTCTGTGAGAGCAGTGACCTCGCACCCTAACTAGGATGTCCTGGGTGCTCATGAATCCCTGGGACACCCAAGCCAGTGACTATGGGAATGGGCCCGGGCTGTCGTTGGCCAGGGATACTCACCGTGTCATAGGCAGAAAAGGCTACCAGCACGTGGAAGAGTTCCTGCTGCCTAGGAAAGGGTGAATAGAGGGATCTGGTGGCTCCGTGCCCATGCTGTTAGTTTCCTGTGGCCTAACAGACCCTGAGATGCACCTGCCCTTCCCAGTCTCCCCTCCCTGGGCACTGGGCCTCCCCTTGTGGCAGTCTGGTAAGGGCAGGAGCACAGCCAGCCGCTCAGGCCCGGCCACGGCCTCACCTCGACACCTGCCTTCTGCCTCCCTCTGGCTGCAGCTGGGTGGCTCCTTTCCTACCCCCGTCCCTGCCTCTCCACACCAAACTTGTCCCCTTACTGTTCACTCAGCCTGCTCCCTGTCACCCTTTATGTCTCCAGTCACAAGCAAAAGGCCAGGAGTCCCTGGTCCTGCCGCTCTCCCATAGGTCCCTAACCCTGATCCTCCTGGCTCATGGAGAACAGTTTTCACCATGTGGCATTACTGTGTTTGCTGCCATCATTCTGGGGAGCCAGCTGGGTTCTGCCCCACGTGCCTCAGGCCCCAGTTCAGGACTCGGTGCACGGTAGGTGCTGGGGACATGGTGCAGGCCGCTCCCTGTGCCAGGAGAGAGCTCGGCAGCTGTGTCACCTCCTTCCTCTGGGAACCCTGCCTCTCCCCTGGGAACTCTCCATGTTCCTGGGCCTCCCATGTCCCTCTGGATTTCCTCATCTCCCCTGGGGCCTCCACTCTCCGAGATGCCCGACCCCCCCAGGAGCTTACTTGATGCCATAGCGGTCGTGAAACATCACATGGTTGGTGAAGGTGCAGCTGACTTCAAGGTCAATTCTCTGTATTTGTTGGCAGAGCATCTTGCCCTGCTCCTTCATTCTCTGCAGGACAGGGCCAGAGAAGAAAGGGTGTCAGAGCATGTCTGAGACTCGCTGCCATGGGCACCAGTCATACAGGGGTCAGTGCACGTGGCCAGAAAGGGAGTTTTTGCTGCAGAAATGTCCTCATGATTGTTCCCACAGCCAGGGGCAGTCGCCAGAACACAGCATGACCTCAGTACCCATGTCACAGCCTGTGCTCAGCAGTGCTGGTGGGGGCACCACTGAGGACAGCCCACTGCTGATGGGGAGGCCCCAGAACCCTGCCCCTCAAGCTCCTTTTAGATACATGGGGACCAGGCCACCCCAGCCCGGGCCTCCTGCTCCATCTCCCCGGGGACTCAGTCCTCACCTGGGGCTGCCCCCTCCAGACCATCTGTCACTTTCCTTCTCTCCTCAAGGGGCCTCTCCCCGTAGATGAAGGCAAGTGCCCCCTGGCCCTGAGCCCCCCCCCCTGCCCTGAGCTTGCTTCCCCTGGAATGTTTTACTCAGGACCTGTGCCCGGGGCTGCCTGGCCCGCACCCCTCAGGGCTTTCCAGGAGCCAAGGAGGGCAGCTCATGCCTGGGCTTCCACTCCCTGATGCCACCTGTCAGGGTGACAGTATGGACCGATGCCAACCCCTGTGAAGGCTCCCATGCTCAGCTCATTCACTTCTCAGGAGCTCCCGAGAGGAGAGTATGACAGAGGGACAGGGGCTGCCCGGGGTTCCAGGAGAGCTGCGCCTGGGGACTGTGCTTCTAGGCCTGTGAGCTGTGATGTCTCCCACACTCCCTGCTGCTAAACATGTTCCAGAGGAGCCCAAGCCCCACAGCCCGGACACCCCCAATTTGGGGCTTCGGGCTCTAGATCGGCCCCACTGATGTGCACATTTGCGCATTTCCACTGCTGTTTCCCTACGAAGAGGACAAGGCCAGATACCTGCACCTTCTCTTGAAGCCCCCCAGCCTGCTAGATTAGGTTTTGGAGATTGAAGCCCCCCAGCCTGCTAGATTAGGTTTTGGAGAATCTTTTGAGTTGTCTTATATGATCATGTACTTAGAATGCACTGTACTGCAGCTACAGATAAATCCTTCCTGTTTGTGTTTTTATTTGTTTAATTTGCATAAGTTGCCTTTATTTCCCCCCAAATTTTCTGAAATCAAGGAGGGTAAGAAAGTCCTGTGTTTCCTTCTATTTGATTTTCACAGGAATGGCTTTGGGAGTTCGTGTCCCTCTATGATACTTTCTACTGTTTTTTTCCAAATAGTTTAAAAATAATACTTAGTTTATTTCTACTCAGATATTAGTTAATGCTTTGTAAGTGGCTGCTGAGTTTGATGTGCCAGCTTTCTGCAATCTCCTGATATCATTTATGCCTTTTATTTCTTACTGTGTCCATGGGTTTCTGAGCACCCACTGCGTCCTGCTGAGCCTCCCGTGGTTTCTGGAATGTGTCCTCCTTGGTCAGTATATATCCTTTTTTTTTTGGACATCTCCCTACATTCCAGCTGGGAAGAACATATTTAGAATGCTCCATCTA
>NW_007770425.1:5002-5816 GCF_000696425.1 Galeopterus variegatus | reverse complement strand
GGGATGAAAGATCTCTATGATGAAAACTATAAACACTGATTAAAGAACTTAAAAAAAAAAACACCAAAAAAATGGAAAGACACCCTATGTTTATGGAATGGAAGAATCAATATCTTCAAAATGACCGTACTACCCAAAGCAATCTACAAATCCAGTGCAGTCCTCATCAAACCAACAATGACATACTTCACAGAACAGCAATTCAAAAATTATATAAAACAAGAAGAGACCCAAAATAGCCAAAGCTATCCTGTGTAAAAAAAAAAAAAAAAGGAGGAGGTATCACACTCCCTGACTTCAAAAGTGAAAGTAATCAAAGCAGCATGGTACTGACACAAAAACAGACACATAGACCAAAGGAACAGAATAGAGAATTCAGAAATAAATCCACCGATTCTTGACAAAGCAGCCAAGAACATACATTGGGGAAAGGACAGTGTCTTCAATAAGTGGTGCTGAACAAATTGAAGATCCACGTGCAGAAGAATAAAACTAGATCCCTACCTCTCAGGATATACCAAAATCAACTCAAAATGGATTGAAGTCTTAAGTGTAATACCCCAAACTATAAAGCTTCTATAGGAAGACATAGGACAGACACCTCAGGACATAGGTCTGGGCAAAGACTTTATGAATAATACATCAGAAGCACAGGCAACAAAAGCAAAAATAAACAAATGGGATTATATCAAACTCAAAAGATTCTGCACAGCAAAGTAAACAATCATCAGAGTGAACAGACAACCTCTGGAATGTGAGAAAATATTTGCAAACTATGCATCTGACAAAGGAATAATATCCACAATATAAAAAA
>NW_007770425.1:2777-3274 GCF_000696425.1 Galeopterus variegatus | reverse complement strand
AAAGAGAAATAGACAGTAGAACAGCGATTACCAGTGGCAGAGAAAGGGAGAAGGGAGGGGGATGGGAAAAGGTTGGTGACTGGTACAAAGTTACAAAGTTACAGTTAGATAGGAAACATCAGTTCTGGTGTCCTAGGGTGACAACAACTAATATTGTATTGTATATTGTAAGATAGTCAGAAAAGTGGATCTTGAATGATACAACCACAAAGAAATGATAAATATTTAGTGGCACATATTTTAACTATTCTGATTAGATTATTACATAATATATGTATGTATTTAAACAACAAATTTACCCCATAAACATGTACAATGAAAAAAATAATAAAATTGTTTTTTAAAAATCCAGGAAAAAATCCTAATTAGCCTGGATTGAGTGGTGGCCCACTTCTGAGCAAGACCTGGGACAAGAAGGCAGGTTTGCCTCGTATTCAGAGTCAGAGGAGAGGTTATCAGGGAGGAGTGGTTTCCAGAAAGACCAGGATCCAGCCCTA
>NW_007770425.1:0-1695 GCF_000696425.1 Galeopterus variegatus | reverse complement strand
ATCTAGCAATGTTATCACTTTCCTTGGGACCTGGTACAATACAAAAATAAACAGGAAAAAGATTTTGCTTTCAACATACTCTATAGTTAGCATGGCAGTTACAGCCAATCATGTGAATATTTAGTACATCCTATAAAGTGGACAAAAGTCATTCCACTGAAAATAATTACATCTTCCACCTTCGAATCAAAGGGTTTTTTTGTTTGTTTGTTTGTTGTTTTTTTTTCCCCAATCTCATTTTCATTTTTATCTTCTTGTTAAGCAAAATTATCTGACAACTATTAAATCAGAAAGCTAAATGCTGGGGTTCAAACCTAGCCGCACAATCACATTCCCTCTTCAGGCAGGTGAGAGACTGATTAGAGGGTATTCGTAAGTCAAAACAGAAAGTAGACTTTATAAATCATTTATTAGCTATCTTTTTTAAAAAAAATTCTGGCCCTATAGTAACATTTATTCTAATTGAGAAACCAGGTAGAAGATGTGTGTAATAGACAATCTGAAGTTTTTTCCTCTGAACAAATTTTGCCTTGATCATTTAATATGAAATTTTCTTGCCGTGTAATACCTGTACCCCTGGAGGACAGTTTCCCATTATTGGCTTGCTGCTGATTTTTAGAACAGTTACAGAGCTTTAGCCTGACTCTCACACTTTGAGTATTCCCCGTGCCCACAGAATACTTCATATGTCTGAATGAATTTTAATAATCTTATTCAGTACCATACTACGACTCAGTGTATTGTGCAAAAGAAAAAAGAATTGTTGGTATAGATTCATACATAAAAAATTTAAAAGAATTTTGTAATTTTACTGCACTTTTAATTCTATTTATGTATATTTTATAAAGTCCATCAAAGTTAGTAAAGCTGTGCATACATGTTGAGTATAAACAATTTTAAAACATGTATATGGCAGAAACCACTCCAAATGATTTCTAAATATGAGTGTTCATCAAAGAGGAACCAGTGCTTTAAAGAACCTCATTAATTACCCCTGTGGTTATCTCAGGTCTCTTCTGGATATTCAAGCCTCCAAGTCCTCCATTATCTTGAGAAGTCTGAGGTTCGCAATATTTCACACATTCTGCAATCTAACCTAGACATTTCCTCTTCTTTTCCACCTAAAGAGTTGCTATGGGGAATTCTTAATCTGGGATCATTAAATTTTCCCCAGTATTAGTCCATTTCTGTTGCTTGTAAGAGAATACCTGAAACTGGGTAATTTGCAAAGAAAAGAGATTTATTTGACTCACAGTTCTGGGACAACTGCATCTAGTATGGGGCTCAGGCTGCTTTTACTAGTGGCAGAAAGTGGCAGGCAGCAAGAGGGTGCCAGATCACTTGGTGAGAGGAGTCAAGAGAGAGGGGAGATGGTGCCAGGCTCCTTTAAAAGAGCAGCTCTCTAGGGAACTAGTAGAATGAGAACTCACTCACTACCCTTCCCTTCCCCTCCCCCAGGGTATTATTCCATTCATGAGGGATCCGCCCTCTATGACTCAAACAGCTCTCAACACTGCCACGTTGGGGTTCAGATGTCAACACACACTTTGTGGGAACACATACCCAAACTCTTTCACCCCTACTGTTGAGTTCTCTTCTTGTCCCTTTCTCCTTGCCTGCACCCAACGATCCCTCTTGCTGAGAGATGGACTGCACTTCCATGACAGCTCTTGCAGGTGGAGGCTGTTTTTTTTT
>NW_007770424.1:0-5816 GCF_000696425.1 Galeopterus variegatus | reverse complement strand
TTCTAGACTGTATCTTGGATATTTTGAATATTATATTGTGAGATTCTAGGTCCTATTAAAATCATCTGGAAAAATGTGCATTTTAAAAGTGTTTTAGTAGGCAATCAACTCAGGTTCAATCAATTTTGTCTCATCTTCAATGGATGGTGGTTCCAATGTTAGTTTTCAGAACCTTTGCTATGCTATTTTGATCTGCCTAGCAGATGTACTACTCATGGAATTAGTCAGGGACTTGAGTGGTGATTTAAATGCAGCTTAATTCTTAAAGACTGTGCTATGCTTCTTTGGGCCTATTCTGTACTTACGCAGCTTGGAGGTGAGCCCAGGACTTGAGCTGGTCTCAAAAATAGGAGAGTCCCCTTCTACAGTTCTCTCCTCTCTGGAATTTCTCCCAAACTCTGTAGCTCAAAAGGGCCCTTTTTTCCTAGTTCCTTTGGCCAAAATGACACGTTTCTCTCAGTTTTAGTCTTGCATGCTATCATGCAAATTTACGTGACTGGTGCTGCCCTTGGGGTGAAGTTGTGAGGCAAAGACAGAAAAAAATAAGGACTCACCTTGCACTCTTTGGAACAGTGGGGCCCCTTTTCCCAGTTCCTCTGGCCAGAGAAACTGGTTTACTGGATTTAGATGGATCTTGGATCTAAGATTTAAATTCCTGCAGTCTGACTCCAGATTAATCTGTCTATACTACCTCCTAGTATGAAAAATGATTAGTGAAGTGGTTTAAGCCAAACTTAGTCTTGGCCTCAAAAACCTCTATTTCCTGATACTCAACAAATCTGTACTTATAAGCCATATTTTAGTATAATAATAATTTTTTTAAAAAAAATTTAAAGATTCTGGTACTTAATTTTTTATTTTTGGGTGGCTGGCCAGTACAGGGATCCAAACTCTTGACCTTGGTGTTGTCAACACCATGCTCTAACCAACTGAGCTAATTAGCCAGCCTAACACTTAATTTTCCCACAGCTAATATAAAATAAATTTAAGCAAACCTTTAGCATGTTTCATATTATAACCTGATATTCTGGCCAGAACAGTCTGTATCCATCGTGCCAAGGTCAAAAGTTGAGCAAGAGCTTCTGCATTCTCACTGAAAAATGATTTTTAAAAATTATTAAAGCCATTGGTACAAAGTCAAACTGAAAAACTGAACTTGTAGAGTCTTTCCTTGGATAAATGGCTATATAAAAAGTCAAATTCCTCCAGATCAACTTTCTGGATCACAGAAACATGTATTTATGTATGGACTTAGAGAAAATTATATTAAGTAAAATAAGCCAAGCACAGAAAGAGAAATACCGTATGTTCTCATTTATTTGTGGGAGCTAATAAAAATAAATAAATAAATACACAAATAAACAGTGGGGGTGGCGGGGGAGAAAAAGACACAACAATCATAACAATTCCTTGAACTTGTTAAGACAAGCGAATAGATATGATGTTGATGCAGGGGGAGGGGAGGGAGAGAGAGGGGAAAAGGAGGAATTGATAAAGGGACATGAAAATCAACTACATTGTATACTGATAAATTAAAAAAAAAGAAACATGTATTTAAAAGGATAGCTTTTTGGGAGGGGAGGAGAATTTTAAAAGTACAAGTAATAAGACACCACCCATATGCCCACCACCCAGAAGTAATAAATGCCAGTTAAGTGGAGTCACATTCTTGTTGCTCAAGTCAAAAACTAGGTGTTACCATTGATTTCTGATTCCCTCACACTTCACACGTTAACCTGTTAGCTAGCCTTGCAGGTTTTACTTCTAAATATATCCCAAGTTGATCACTTCTTTCTGCCTCTACCACTACCACTATTACATCTCAGTCACCTCATCTCTCACCTGGACTACTTCAATAGACTCCTAACTGTTCTTCCTGCTTCTACTCCTGTGTTTCATTACTAAGTATGAGTTCATCATACAGAAGCCAGATGAATCTTCTAAAAATGTAAATCAGATCATATCATTCCCCTGTTCAAGACACTCTGGTGGTTTCCTATCATACATAAAATAAAATTCTAACTTCTAATCTTAGCTCATAAGCCCTCTCATGATCTGGCTCTTTGCTTGCTCTATTCCAGGTATGCTGCCATCCTGCTATTCCTAGAACATTCCAACTGCATTCCTAACTTGGGTCCTTTGCTCTTGATATTGCCCGTGCTTAGAATTCTCTTCTTCTAGAGAGCAGCACTGCTTGTCCTTCGCTTCATTCAGGTTTCCACTCAAATGGCACCATCTCAGAGAGGAGCTCCCTGACAACTCTGTCCATAAATAGCCCCATGACCCAGTCTGTCTTTAGCCCTTTACTCTGGTGCCTTAGTTTTCTCATAGTACTCATATTTCTCACTACTCAACACTTTGTATTTATTTGTTTATTGCCAGTTTCTCCTTCCTAGAATGTAAATTTCATAAGGGCAGGGACTTGATTAAAGATCCAAAAAGGGATCAGAAACAGCATTATTAAAAAAGACTATAAAATAAAAATCTGTTTATTGAAAGGACAGATTTAACTTGAGTGAAGTTAAAAAAAAAAAAAATATATATATATATATATATATAATGAACAGTACCGAAATTTATATACCTGGGCACAAATTCAACCTAAAGAATTTTTTCAGTTCTTAAAAAAAAAGTGTACTATAACTGGTTACGATAAATTTTCTTTAAAAATATTATCATATTAGTTCTAATTTTTAATAAATTATATTATAAATTTTGATAGATTTAATAAAAATATTAGTTTTGATGTTTTCATATGCTTCTACCTTTAATATCTTAGATTATACTCATATTGACTTTCTAAAATACAAAAAGGCAAATATATTCAACCACACAGGTAAGTTCAAATACCTAATAAACATGTTATGTATAAGTATATATTTCAGTAACAAATTTGTTGAGTAACAAAATTGTTACTATAGATTAAAATTGCCCCAGGGTTCTAAGAGACATGGTCATAAGGATCAGTTTTCTGACTTTAGAAAGGATTTCCTTGAAGAATCCTATTCTTAAAGCCATCAAAGAAAGAAGTTGCTGAATATTCCTTCAGAGTAATTTATATGTTTAATAATACTTATTTTGGGGAACCACTATGTAAAAAAGGCTTGTACTGTCTAACAAGATGTTGGAAAGTCACCTTATTTCATTATGATTTATTTTACCTTTGTCTTCAGGTGTATAGTTAGGTAAAGCTTTTAAGTCATGTCTGAATTCAAATCCTGGGTCTGTGTTGGGACAAGTAAAAACTACTCAGAGTCTCCAATTCCTTATCTTTATCTTTATTTGGCAGCTGGCTGGTATAGGGATCTGAACCCTGACCTTTGTGTTACCAGCACCAGACCACTTCCTTATTTTTAAATGGAAATAACAGTATCTACTCCATTAGACTACTGTGAGAATTAAATAAGATAATGTATCAAGTGCTTGGTGGAGTATCTAGAACACAGTAATTACTCAACAATGACTAAAAAGATAAATCTTTTTTCACCCTTTTCCTATAAGATGACCTTCTATGTCCCAGTAGGCTGAAGAAGACAATTTCCCAATTAGATTTTCCAATTACATGGAATAGCAGAGACAGGCTAACTACTTATTGACGCTGCTTGCCAAACTTATCACCTTTGAACTCTCCTGTTGTAGGGACGTGTTAAAGGTGTTTTTATCAACAAAACCATTTTCTTTAGCAAAACTTAATTTATCATTACAAATCCAGTGAATTTCAAAGACACTGAAATAATAACAATTATAAATAGTACTGTTATGATATAGAACAGTGAAAATACAGAAATATATAATTAAGTGTCCTAGTTGTCATAAAAAACTAATAAATTTGCTGTTAAAATCCATTCACGGGGCCGAGCCTGTGGAGCACTCGGGAGAGTGGGGCGCTGGGAGCGCAGTAGCACTCCCGCGGCGGGTTTGGATCCTATATAGGGATGACCGGTGCGCTCACAGCGCTCACTGGCTGAGCGCGGTGTGGCTGGTCTCAAAAAGGACAAAAAAAAAAAAAAATCCATTCACGGATGATCAGAATACAAAATTTTAAAAACTCTAAACACTCAAGCACTATCCAAAGTTATATGATGAATCTAATGGGGTTTTTTAAATTAATTTTTTAATTTTTACAGATAACATTTTGTCCATGTCTCTAAAATAATAGCATTTGGATCTTCAGATATATAGTAGAATTAAAAAAATAATACTAAGATCTTTAGAGCTACCTAACTCCAAATAGCAACTCCACTAGTGGCAAGGGGCCATGTGAAAGAAATGAATTTCTTTTTTTTATATCTCTTCTCCTTCTATGAGTGGCTAAGACAGAGATTAGAGTTCTACTACTTTAATGGCTGTTGGAAGATATACGTACAACATATAGATTTGAGTAAATAAACATTCTAGTTCTCTTAGAGACCAAATTTTGGGCTTTTAGTCACATTTTTAAAGTATGATACAAGTTAAGAAATAAAAAATATTAATTCCTTTAAAGAGTTAAAAAGAAACTCATAATCTAACAAAAACAGGCACAAATTAAAGGATTAAAGACAGCTTTTAAAAAACTAACCAAAACATAAATTAAAATATACCTGTTTATCTTTTGAGGTTGCAAAGGGATAATGGGGATTACAGAATTGCACAGAGATTTGCAAAGAGGGCAAAGATATTCTCCACTCTCCAAGTCAAAAAGGTCAACATGAATGCGCTGCTGAGAGCTAAGCTGTACAGCTTCAAAGTACCTGCAAAATTCCAGAGATACAGGTCCATTTACAACTGCACATGTAATTTTGTTCTAATCCAAGTAAAAAAAAATCCGTTATTTTTGTTCCAATAAACATCTTTAGAACCTAAATGCAAAAATACATAAGTTATAATTATAGAAGAAACAGGCTGCCCATTTCTATTGGGGGCAAACTGGAAAATACATCATGGCAGATACAAATTTAAAATAAGTTTACTGACTCACAACTAGTCTCCTGCCTCAACAGCATGGAGATACAAAGTAGACACTACTTTCCTCAGTTTCCAATGAACTGAAGTAGTAAGGGCTATCACAGGAAAATTATATATTTTAATCCAATGTCAAACAGGTAAACCCTATGTAAGACTTCTCAGAAATTACATTTCTGAATTTTATCTTTTCCAAAGATAGAACTAGAACTTCTTGTCCTATTCTGTCTCAAAGTTACTTTTCACTATATGTTTTCAGGGTAATGAAATTTTTACAAAGATTACTGCTTCTTTTACATGAATACTGATAAAGAGCAACTGATTAGTTTGTGGAGAGGAAGCACCTAAAGGAACAGTGAAAATCTTAAATTGACAACTTTACATACTAATTTCCAAGGCAGATAATAATTAGTATCATGCAAACTGAATTAGTAATTAAAATTGCTTAAATTATTCAAATAAGAAGGAAGGAAAGAAGACATGAGAAAACATGCCTTTTTCTGGCCTTTAGTGAACTTCAATGTTCCTAGTCTCTTTCAAGAACATGTCAGAAGAACAACTTACTTCTGCCAGCATGCTGCATGCATTACATGACCACAGCTTCCTGTATAAGTTCCATATGCCAAGTCTGGATCCATAAAAAGTGGGTCCAAGGTTTCTGGTACAGGAAGACAAAAATAAGAATATGTATTCACCTTGCTTCCAAAGTTATATAAAGGAGGAAAAAGAGAAAGAGGTTATCAGGTCTAAAATTCTAATCACAAACTTTCTCAGGAATGTCTAAGGAAAGTGTCACAATATCATGACAGCAGGACATATATTCTTAATAGCAAAAAAAAAAAAAAAAAAAAAAAAAAAAAAAAAAAAAAAAA
>NW_007770423.1:1799-5817 GCF_000696425.1 Galeopterus variegatus | reverse complement strand
TGCATAAAAGAGGGAGTTGATTTATTAAGCCTAATACCATAATATGAAAAATTTGCCTTTGAAGAATCTAATCTAAGCTGGATTTTTTTGACTGAGTTTTGACATAGTGATGCTGAGGAGAAACTCTTCCGTTTAGCTTATAAAATTGTGAGATCATGTGAAATATTTGTCAGACAACTTAAATTTAATATTAGTCTTGGACTACAGGTGATAAAGATGCTTTAACTATAAATTAGAATGATTTGTTTCAGGTTTTTGATTGTTTTGCAGATCAGCAATTTATGTTGAAAAAATGCCCTGCCCTGCTTCAAGAAATGGTTAATGTAATCTGCCAACTAATAATAATGGCCCGGAGCCGTGAAGGTGAGGAGGAAATGTAATTAATTTTGTTGTACTTTTTCTTGCAAGCATATGAAGATTACACTTCGTAGCTTTAAGATTTATAGATACTTACTGTAATTTTGTCTGCCAGTTCAATCAGCTTTCTCAATTCTGCTCATGATTTTTTTCATTTCTTTCCTGTATTTTCTATTACATAAGTCTTTATCACAACTCACTGTGTTCTTGAATTTAATTTTTTTCATTGTTTTATTGTTAGCTTTTCAAAGATTTAAAATTTTCTTTATTAATATTTTTGGAGATGGTTTATTCTGCATTTTAACAGTGAGTTTGAAATAATTTTTTAACTGATGCAATTATGATTCACCTGACATGTAATGTGTTTTCTTGACATGTCAGTATGTTTGCAATATTGGTAATGTTTGATAATTTACTTGTTATTGGAGGTGCTGCAAAGAATTTTTTTATTAAATAAATGTACATTTGACCAACATTGTATATTTTTAGTGTCTTATCCAGTAACTTCTAAAGGAAAGCCAACACCATGACCTTAAGAATTGAGGCATTAGGTGGGCCGGCCCGGTGGCGCACTGCTATAGTGCGCCGCTTGGGAAGCGCGGCGGCGCTCCCGCCGAGGGTTCGGATCCCACATACAGACCGGTTCCCGCTCACTGGCTGAGCGAGGCGCGGGAGCAACACCGAGGGCTGCGATCCCGTTGCCGGTCCCGGTCCGGTACGGGGGCGACACTGGGGGTTGCAATCCATTGCCGGACATGGAAAAAGACAAAAAAAAAAAAAAAAAAAGAATTGAGGCATTAGGGATGTTAGTGTGAATTTTGTTTTTGTGATGAATTGTATACTCCTGAATATGTAAAAAGTCCAGCCCTGTTGTTTCCTTTTTTCCTATTCTTTCTAAGAAAGGGAGTTTCGTGCTCCAACTTTGGCATCCTTAGAAAACTGCATGAAGCTTTCCCAGATGGCTGTTCAAGGCCTTCAGCAGTTCAAGTCTCCCCTTTTGCAGCTCCCTCACATTGAAGAGGACAATCTTAGAAGGGTTTCTAATCATAAAAAGGTAATTATTTGCTACTTTAAACTCAGTTTTCAGCAGCTTGTCATGTCACTTAACATGAATAAAAAGTTTTCTAGAAATGGTTACTATGAATTTCTCAGATTTAGAATGTCTTAAACATTCTAAAACTCTCAAGTGGTTCGGTTGACATTTTCCTAATTAGGCAGCTGTTTTATAATATTCTACTACTGTAAGTAATTTTGCTACCTTCTTGGGAGTCAGTGCATTTTAGCAGTTAACACTTTTTTCTCTATGTTACCAAAAATGAATGTACCAAGTAATTATGTACTGTGTACTTTCCAGTCATTTTATTCTTGGCTTAAAAGTTGGGCAATGGTTTATTGGTTGAACAAGAAAAAAGCATTAAAAAAATAAAATCAAATAAAGACAATTCTTATTTAGAAAATGTAATTATAGTAAAGACATGTTAATAAATCTTGAGGTATAGCAAAAATATGTATAAATGAAAAACTTGAGGAAATATAAGAAACTGAATGAAATTGTAATTCTTGTAGGAGATTTTAAACATTATTTTGTAAACAACTGAAGTGAGCAGAAGATAGATGTTGGATTTCATACTGTATTAAGGTAGAATTAATAAATGTATATTAGAAATTTGAGTTCTCTGTCCTTTTAAGCAATTGTGTTACCCTTATAAATTTGATCATAAGTTGTTATAATTAAAAACCACAGGATCTAAAAGCAAGAATTTTACATGCCTTATAATCTGATTCCCTGTCTGTGAAAGTAAAAATTAAATAATAGCATCAAACACCTGGAAATTAACACTCTCCTAATAACCATTTAGCCAAGGTGGATATCACTGCAGTAATGGCTATATTTAGAAAACAACAAAAACGAGAACATTGCATAGTAAACCTTGAGTGGGCTGCTGTACTTGGAGGTTTATTTCAGGTTTATTATTAAAGATTTTTATTCAATTGAAAGTACGCTGAGGACACCAATTGACATTAGTTCTTACTTGGGTCAAGATTCTGTATGAATGTTATTATATTCTTTTCCTTTAATTGTATTTTTTCTAATTTTAAAAAATAAGTCTATTAAACTTTATAATTAAAAAAATTCTTAATTTAAATTTTCATGAAGAAAAAGCAATGAAATGTTATATAGCTTTATTTTCTTTTTTGAAATGCATATAATCATAACATTTTTCTAAAAGTTGCTGGATTTTGTTTTAGTCAACATGCTAATAATAATTTTCTGTTTATGAAAAGTTTTATGAGTTAGGGTGTTTTTTTTTTTTTTTTTTAATTCAGTACAAAATTAAAACTATCCAGGATTTGGTGAGTTTAAAAGAATCAGATCGACATAGTCTATTGCACTTCCTTGAAGATGAAAAATATGAAGAGGTTATGGCTGTCCTTGGAAGTTTTCCATATGTAACGATGGATATAAAATCACAGGGTAAGTGGAAAATTTCTCTGTCGAACATTGCTTCCGTTTTGATACATTGGTTCTTAATTATTTGACTCATGATTCCCAAAACACTATATTTAGTGATATAATTTGTAATTAGACTTTGTAGAACAGTAGTTTACCTGTCAGATTTACTATGATGAAAATTATGTATACTTGATAGTTTTGAAGACACTGATAGAGTCCTACTTTTATTATCCTCATAATAGGATTAAGTCTTGAAGAGACTTTATTCTGTAGTTCAGCTTTCAGTAATTTTTTTTAACTTTTCAAAGAATTAAAGAGATTTTTTAGGAGTAGTGAAACGAGAGATACTTGAAATATGTTACTAGTGTAAAAGAAATAGCCGCCTGGTCCAAAAATTATTTTTAACACCCCAACTTATTTGTGTTAATTAAGCCTAGAAAATTACTGTTTTCTTCCACATTTCATGTTATTTTCTTACCTTATCTCTGTTTTTATATCTGCTTCGAGGGAAAAAAATATAAGTTATTTTTCTACCTACATAGTTGCCCTGTGAGTTCCCGTTTTAATAGCTGAATAATAATATCTTAGAATACTGTTGGAATTAGACATCATCTGTTCCATTCCTTCATTGTGGCAGTCTAAGCTTTAGCATTCATGAAGTTATTGGTGTAAGAACATTCTTGTAGATACCAAGAATAGGGAGATATGTTAGGAATGGTTTCTGTCTTCAAAGAGTTTATCCTTTAGTTGGGGAAATAGGATTAAAAATTAGAACATACGCTAAATGTTAAATTAATAACACGAACATTATTCATGCAACAAATACTGAATACTATACACTCTTCTGGGTGCTGGGGGAGTGGTGGTAAGATAAAGCCTCTGCCTTATTGAGTTTGTATTCTAATAGGAATTGAGGAATGGTAAATGGCACCCAAAGATTGGGGTGTTTGGGAAAGAAAGGCAAACAGTGCAACATGGTTTCAATTTGGCTGGTGGGTAAGATAGATGTAGTGAAAGCTTGGATTGTTTTGTTAGAGTTAGGATTTTCTTGTGGGTCCATGAGTTTCAGACTTTAAAAACACTAATCTAAAAGCTTTATTTAGGACTATACTGATTTAAACACAAACTGTTCATATAAAAATCTGGTTGGGACTTATACATACTCTTTTATATAATCAAGGTTTGTAAAAAGTACATGCTTCGGGC
>NW_007770423.1:0-376 GCF_000696425.1 Galeopterus variegatus | reverse complement strand
AGGTATGTTTGATGAGTTACACTAATTGTATTTTTAAGTTTTATTTATTTTATTAATTATTATTATTTTTTTTGGTGGCTGACTGTAAGGGGATTTGAACTCTTGACCTTGCTGTTATCAACACCGTGCTCTAGCCAACTCAGCTAACCAGCTAGCTCCAACTTTCCTATTTTTATTAGTAGATTTTTGGGGGGATGTGTGTGGCAAATGTGGTTTTAGAAAATTAGATAATTGCAAAGTGTTTATTGTATTTAGTACCATTTATTTCAAAGTATTTTTAAAAGTGCTTTTTAAAGTAAAGAGAATATATTGAATTTCTTACCTTTGAGAAAATGTCTCTTTAATGTGGTTTAAAATACCGGTGTTCATTATCTTG
>NW_007770422.1:4848-5817 GCF_000696425.1 Galeopterus variegatus | reverse complement strand
CCTCTCAAACCTAATAAGGCAAAAAGCCAAATGTCTCCATCAACAGTCTCTCTCTCTCTCTGTGTCATACACAAGCCCACATACACATACCAACCTTCATGCACATTCATATCCCCTCCTCCCTTTTTTTTGTCAATCCGTCCCTCATTAGCAGCTGGCTGTATGTTCAAGCATTTGAGTGAAGCTGATCTGTAAAATGGAACTGTGTTTTGAGCACCCTACTGATATGCTAACAGTAGATATGGTAAATGAGGTTTGTTTAGAGGGATATGATTGTAACTCAGTCACAAATGTTTGCAATCACTTCAGTGCTGTAATAGTTTTATGGAGTAATAATGGTGTTATTAAAGTCTTAATGTTTGAAAATGGTGCCATACAGCAAATATGTTCCATTAGAATAAGTTCCAAACATCAGATTTGTAATAAATATATACAGTGGGATTTACTTTGCCTTCTCGTAGTGTTGCTTTGAAAATTCAAATCGAAGATTACATGTGGGAGGAAAGGTTATGGATGACGCAATCATTATCGTGATAGATCATAATCCTCTACAAAAGTATTTCTTTCTTCTCTTCTCTCTTGCTTCTTCCTCATACCCACAGTGATAAACATAATGTCTATCATTTCTAACACCCTGGTCAGACCCTTATCATCCCCGGTACTTCCAAATCTGGTAGTATCTCAGGCTCCAATCTCTTTCCTTCAATCTGTCCTCTACTCTATTACCAAGTGATCTTTAGAAACTGCAAATCTAACTAGGTAAGCCCCTGCTCAAAAGCCTTTGGTGGCTCTCCATTGACTGTGTAATCAGTTTAAACAAGACTCAGCATGATCTAGCAATTGTATACTTTTGTAGCTTTAATTCCTCCCACTAACTTCTATATAGCTCCCTAAACTCATTGTTTTTATTATACTGTTCTATAATGTTTCATATGCCATTTTTTAAATTTTGGATGTTCCCCATCCAAC
>NW_007770422.1:2398-4185 GCF_000696425.1 Galeopterus variegatus | reverse complement strand
TTATACTGTTCTATAATGTTTCATATGCCATTTTTTAAATTTTGGATGTTCCCCATCCAACTGTATGATAAACTCCTATTCATCCTCCAAGGCCCAGCTCAAGCATTTCCTCTGTGAAGCTTTCTTCCAATCACTCCCTCAATGAACTCACCAACTTTACCTAGTATGCACCGCTATCATTATTTTACTGTAGTTTATATAGGTAGATGTTTCTCTCCACTACTGGACTATGAATTTCTTAAGATCAGAAATGATATCTTATTTACCTCCTGATTTCTGGGTCTTAGCACTAACTACATTCTTACTAGTGTTCAGTTTGTAGATGGTGAATACACATTGCATTTTTGAAGTAATGTGAGATGTAGCAAAAACTTGAGTCTTGTTCAGATTCAAAACTAGATTTCTGACAGTGAATAGTGGTTTGTCTTTTTTTTCTTTTTGGGGGGGGGTTAGGATTTCTGATTTAGATTGAACTGCAAATATTACTGCTTTATGTCAATCATTATAGAAATATATAGAAATAAAAGCATATAGGAAATATTTATTTCCCTATCAAAATGTGCCTGATCCAAAGATCTATTTTTAGATAATGTCTTTTTGGCCATGAAGCATATTAGATAAGATAACCCCTTGTTTCTTTAGATGTTCAGTACAGCAGTGATTAGGAACTAGGAGTTTTTTCACCCCAGTTCTTACATCGGAATAAAAGACCCTGGATCTCTTTCCTGTACTAGAAGCCAAGAACATTCAGAACCAGGGGATAGAATGCTTAATGGGGTTAGCTAATCTGGAGTGAAGGCATTTGCTAAGTTCCCATGCTATAAAGACTAACATTGAAAAAAAACTTTACAAATACCCCTCCTCATTTGCAACAGACATAGCATACCAAACTGCAGAGGAAGGACTAAAATTTATGAATAATTAAGATTAAATAATCCTTATGTATACTCTAAAGCTTACATTTACTCTATCAAATTTTAACCACTTTATCAGCAATTATTTAGTGTATGCTCATGGTTATGATGAATTCAGACCAATTCCACCATCATTGTTGATTTATAACTGTGTATTACCTAAAGGACTTATAAAAATATAAGTCTGGACCCTTAAGGAATTTATAGCCTAGGTCAGAAATCTGAAACAGGATCTCTGAACTCTAAGTTGATGCATATATTTCAGTGACTTTATGGAACTCTTGAAATAGTATGCAAAATTTTCTGTTGGGTATACATTTTGCTGGGGAAAGCAATTTGAAAGCTTACCATATTTTCCACACGTAAGTCCCAAAATGTTACGAATGATGAGCTGAGATGATGATATGTATGTGTCTGGGTTGTTGGTGCAAGAGCATTCCATAAAATGTCAAGTCATTTTAAATCCTTGAGTATAGTTACAGGTTATAATTTTTAATTATTCCTTTTTTGTGTTTGTTTTAAGTAACATAGTGGCATTTATTTCAGTACCTTTTCCTGCATTGGTTGTACAAGTCCAATGATCTCTTTTGATACAGAATGGTAGTCTAACAAACACATTACATTTGATACCATTATGTAGAAAGTAATCTTTAAAAATAAAAATACACATTAAAAAGTAGTCTTGTTCCTAATAACACCATGTATTTAATATTTTCAGAATATTTATATTTTGGGGTTTTATAGACTTTTATTCAAATTATTCTGGCAATTTTAAAACTAAATAAACTATACACTCTTTGCAAATTGAGCAGAGCAGGGAAAATAAGTTGCTTTTGATTTCCAAGTCACTTTATCCTCCTACTGTAGGCAACA
>NW_007770422.1:0-1404 GCF_000696425.1 Galeopterus variegatus | reverse complement strand
AGCAGGGAAAATAAGTTGCTTTTGATTTCCAAGTCACTTTATCCTCCTACTGTAGGCAACAGAAGACTAATTTAAATTTACTCAGGCTAGTTAATATGTATAAAATATTCTCTAGTTCCCCAAGTGTACATTAGATTATACTCTTCTTGTTTTTCTCATTTAAAAACAAAATTTGGTTTTCTTTTAAATACCTAGTGAATTGAGTCATGATATTTTAAATATTTATTTATTCATTTATACAACTTAATGCACAATAAGAGGAAAATTACAGCCATAGAGTTCAGGCTAGTTCCAGTGTTTCTGGATTATTTTTAAGCATATATATTTGGTTTTCATTTAAGAATTTTATCCAGTGAAAGCAGGACAAAGATAATAGAGTTAAACCTGAGTACTAATATCAGTACCATCTCAAATATGACTTAGGATAATTCATACTTTTGATACAAATGACTAAATACTAATGACCAGACACTGCAGTCAAGATTTTATAGGAAGAATCAAACATCGGTGTCTTACCAGGGGATCCCCTTCCGTCTCAGTTTGTGGAATGTGCTTTGAGGTTGTGGCTTCCTTAGTGGATACGCAGCCCTCATACCCAACATCTTCCGGTCGCACCTGATGTAATGCTGGGCCTTCCTGAGAGAGAGACACTGAGCTCCAGGGGTATGTGTCAAGCACCCACTTTGAGGGATCTTCCCACGGTGTGCGTTTCCCATACATCTAAAAGTTGATCATATATGGAGCACATGTAAGATGCATTTCTATTCAGTAAAAAAGGTGACTACTCATGGAATGTTTCTTTTGCACATTGAGTTCTGATAGAACTCAAGGGAATTAAATGGCTATATACAATTTTCCAAATTTTAAACAGCTCACTCTAAACTTGAGAGCTGGACAAAATAAAACTGAACACGTTGGATACATGATAAATAAGCATTTGGGGAAGAATATAAAGGAGGTTTATTATAAATAAATGTAGATAACTAACTACATTGATCTTTATTACAAATTCTACAAACCAAGAGAATACTAAAGGTTGAGACATAAAAGCTTCAGGTATGGATGACTGAAAAAAATCTATGCTTGATACTAGAGTTTTCTATTAAAACGTACTTTGGAAAAATGATGAGTAAAAGAAAAGAGACTTCTTTTTCTCTGTCTAATTCACTCTACTCAAGTATTCTTTGAGAGTAAGAATACTTTCTCTGGTAAGCATTTTCCTTCAATTAACTTCCTCTAATTCTCCCATTGCTTCCTGTAAAAGCTCTTTTTAGATGTTTATGTATAATGTCACTAGTACATGAGGAAAAAAAAGAAAGAAAATTGAAGTATGAACTTTGCTAGAACTCATAGGGGGCAAAGAGCCCAAAAAGAAAGAGATGATACTGCTTAGGCAGAGTACCG
>NW_007770421.1:4306-5817 GCF_000696425.1 Galeopterus variegatus | reverse complement strand
TTATGTCCTTTGGATTGTACTGTCCTGGTTCCAGGGAAGCAAGAGGTATTGACAACATCTTTTCAAGCCAGGATCTCCAGATCACACAATGTACACACCATATTGATGTGGCACGGCCATGATCTCCATGGCATGATAATGCCTGAGTTAAATAAGTTTCCCGTTCTCCAACTCAAAGCAGCATGGTTGGAGAGACCTTTAAAAAGGAAGGTATCTTTTGGTAAATACATAATACGCAAGTGCCCAAGTGATTATCTTTGCTGTATCTGAAGAGCTGTCTCATACCATTACTGCACTTTGGTTTAGCTGTTTGGCTGAAATCAGGTACTTCTCGCAGAGTCCTGGTTTTCCAGTCCATCACTTAACTTACAGGGCAAAGAGGGAAAGGAAACAAATATATTGAGGGTTTCTAGTGAACAAGGCATTTCTCAAATGTCTATCACATCTGACTTCTCACTTAAGGCCTTACAATTGCCTTACAAGAAATTTTGCTAAATTGGTAGAATAGAAAACTTTTAATCATAGGCTGAAGGATTAAAGTGTCCTTTCAGTGGATGCTTTGTCCATAGGCTCTATATCACAGTGGCAGAGAGCATAGATAAAAGAGTCAGGAAGTCTGGCTTTAAATGCTGGCCCTAACTTTTACAGCTGTGCCATTTTAGACAAGTTACTCATTCTCCCTGTAATCCAGTTTTGTTATGTGTGAAATGGGGATGATACTAACCTACCTCATAAGATGGTTATGTGTTTTAAATTTGTAAATGTATGTAAAGTGCTGAGAACAGTATGTAGCAAGCAGTGAGCCCCCCAAAAGTTCTGCTTAGTTCTATTTGATAGATAATTGCTATTTAGATCTATTTAATAGAGAGGGAAATTCTCAGAGAGGGGTTGTAATTAGCTTGAGGTCATAGAGTTAGTAGTAAGTGGATGAGCCAAGATTCAGGGCTTAATCTATCAGACTGCTGGCCATTACCAAATAAAAAAGGAAGGAAAATATACAAACAAACAAAAACAAAACCAGCTGTTTGTCTTCTCCCCAGTAGCTAAATTGGGGTTTGAAACCATGCCAACAGTAAAACGCTGAGGTTCACTAAGCACACATCCAATTTAAACTTATTAACACAATTAGTTGTCTATTACTTCAATAGGAAGTGATTATTCAACCCATAATTAATGAGATAGAATACTCTTTATTTTTAATCTAAAGACATCTATGATACAGAAAGTTAGAGGAACATCTGGCTGCTTTTTAGGAATGAATTCTTCCCCAACTACTTAAAAATACAGTCTTGATGAGCAACCTCTGACCAGTGATAGGAAAGACCTATGAACACCAACGTTTCTGACACTTTAATGCCTGGCCCCTGCTTGATTAGTCACCTATTATTTTCAGTTTCAGCCAACCATGTTTTCAACAAAAAAGGTCCTGGGGACTAAGAGATACTAAAATTTTAAATATGAATCATAACATACTAAATCTTTATTGAACAACTAACTACTATATCTGTACT
>NW_007770421.1:2240-3062 GCF_000696425.1 Galeopterus variegatus | reverse complement strand
TTTAAATATGAATCATAACATACTAAATCTTTATTGAACAACTAACTACTATATCTGTACTGTAACATTTATTACTTGTAATAATTTTAAAAATGGATAATATTTTTTTAATTATTCTAATTTTACACATACACCAAATGAGAATTAGAAAGATGAAACAATTGTCCTGTGGTCACTTTTAGTAAATGACAGTTGCCAATATAACCCATGGATAACTGACAATAAAGTGAATCCCTTAATCATTGCTCTGTACTGCTTCAGAGAACTAAGCTTTCAGACTTTACAGTATGCTGATGGCCAGTTTCAAAATACTCGTAAACAAAGCCACAGTGAAGCTGCTGAGGTTCAAAGTAGAGTAATGACTTATTAATTCCTTAATTATTTATAATGCATATATTTATTGAGTGTCAAATATATACCGGATCCTATTTCAGGTGATGGATAAGAAAGCAATAAGACAATGTCCTATCTGCCACAAAGTTAGCTTCAGCTGGAGGGAGATGGATTATACACAAACAGATGAAAGACATAATTTTAGATGCTGACATCTTTGACTGGACATTGGTTCACAGAATTATAAACCTTGGATCAGGTGCCCAGAGAAGATGAACATTTAAGTTCAAAGAACTGAATGGAAAGAAGAAGCCAGGAGAAATGGAAGATAATTGCAGGAGAATAATGAGCTAGTGCACAGAGATTGGCAGAGTAGAAGGCCAAGAGCTCCATTTCTGTGTCCACATCAAAAACCCTGTGTATTGGCAAAAGGAAGATGACTGCCACATGGGAAGGGAAGGACAACTAGACATGATATTCTGACTCTGC
>NW_007770421.1:0-561 GCF_000696425.1 Galeopterus variegatus | reverse complement strand
ATAGGAAGAAAGATATAAATGAATATTTGTTAAGCATAAGTTTGTACTGTAAGAGAAATTGGTTCTAGCATAAAAGTAAAAAGTAAAAAGTATTTTTCTGGGCACACAGCTAGCCTCCATTGTCAGCCACCCCTGCATTCTGGTAGGACTTCATGACTGAATTCTAGCTTTGAAAGTTCAACAGTAGTGATGGAACCCATTTCTAAAACCCTCAAACAGGCTCCTTCATGTGCTTATCTGTAACAGCTGGCTTAAATGGAGATAACCCCAAGGCTGACTTCAAAAGCCATGTGATGAAGAAGACAGAGCCCTGTCAACCTGATTGGAATACCCCGACCATGCTGACCAGCTAAGCCCACATGGTACTCTTATTTGAGCAAAAATAAACTTCTATCATTTTTCCCATTATACATTTTAGTGTATATTTTACACATAAAAATATTTTCTAGGATTGTTTACGACACTTAGCTTACTAACTTATAAAGAAGTGGAGACAATTCAGAATTTTTCTTCTTTGAGTAGCTCAAGAAAAATAGAAATATTAGTGAAAAGTTGTGGTGG
>NW_007770420.1:0-5818 GCF_000696425.1 Galeopterus variegatus | reverse complement strand
TCGTGATGATGGCACCACTTTGTGAATATTCTAAAAACCACTGACTTGTTCATTTGAAAAGGGCGAATGTTATCATGGGTCAATGATATCTCTCAATAAAGTTGTTATTTTAAAAGAGGAAGGTGCGAAAAAAGGAGGGGGGTGGGGAAAAAGAAAAAAAAAGGGAAGGTGCGGTAGCAGATCCAGTTCCCGTTCTATCCCCTTTTATTCCTCTTCCCAATTCTGTCCCCTTCCCTGGACCCCCCACCCACCCACGTTGCCCCCGGAGTTGAAGTTCCCGCCTCACTGACCAGCTGCCGAAAAAAATAAAATCATTTGGAGGAATATTAAGCAACAAGATGTAGATTGAAGGATAAGACACTAGTTTCCAAAAAGATTGTCCTCAGCCCCTTGTGTCCTAATAGAAATTAACTTGATTTCGTAAACTTCTCTGAAATAACAGCATGGTGATTCATGTTACAGAGAATTGTGGTAAGTAATTTTATATCTAGTTGTGGGGTTTTAATTGTACGTTTGTGCCTTTGTCGTCATAGCTTTCTATAACATTCTTGAGGGAATTTTTGCTTAGCATGCAATAGATATGTTTTCAGTGCACAATTTATGGTGACCAACCATCCCTATTTATTCAGGACTGAAGTTGGCCAGCACACAGGACATTCAGTGTTCAAACTAGGACAGTCGTAGGCAAACAAGGTCAGTTGGTCACTTCCATGAGCCAGGATCTGGACCAGATTCACAGGGACCCTGGAAAACCAAAACAGACCTTGTTCTGCCTCCATAGAGTTCATTCTAGCAGGGAAAATGGATTTTTAACCATGAATGACAAGAGTGATGTGATAGATTAGCACAAGAGGATTCAGTCCGGGGGAACGGGAGCCCTCTTGCCAGGACTGACATTTAGCTTGAGAGCTGAAGTTGGGGTCAGATTTAGCTAGTCATAGGGCTACACCGGACTGAGGGGACAGGGCTGCGTGTAAGACAGCACTGCATGTCCAGGGAACTGCATAAGGAAAGCTGCTGAAGCAGGAGAGGGCCTGGTGTGCTCCGTGAACTGGAAACACAGGGATGTCTGAAGCCAGGGCAAGGGGAGAGGGGTGTAAGCCAGACAGAGAGGGAGGCAGAACCGAACCAGGTGTCACTCTGGACTCTGTTCTGAGGCCAGGGGGGAAGACACCAAAGAGATGTGGGCAGGAGGATGATGTGATTTGTATTTAGTCTAAATACGTGTATTAAAATGGACTTCAGGATTCAGAAAGAAGACTTGTAAGAGGCAAGGTAAATGGTGTTAGAGAGAAATGTAGGAATCAGATGATCGTTCCCTAGGCCAGGGTGATGATTGTGGAGTAGGAAAGAAGTCGCACGATGAGATCTGGGAGTTTAGAGCTGAGTGTGATGATGCTCTCGTTCATGCGTGCGATTGTCAGGTGGCGCAGAGCGCTTACTGCGCTCCCAGCTCCTGTCTGTGCAAACCTGCAGGCAGCCCCCTCACCCAAAGCCACGTGCACACATTCACTTTGCCCCTCACAGGGCCCTTCCTCCGCATCCTAAAGGAAGTCAGGTCTGACTACGACTAGGGCTGCCCTGTCCAGTATGGGAGACTCTAGCCACATGGAACTATTTCAGTTAATCCAATGAAAATTAAATACAATTAAAAATTAATTTTCTCAGTTGCACTAGCCACATTTCAAGTGCACACATTGCCACCTTATTGGACAGAGCAGAATTATAGAACATGACTATCACCAAAAGTTCTATTGGCCCATCAGCCGTGACCCACTTCCAGTACTGATGTATCCGGGGCAGGGCAGGAGTCACTGGATCTGTAAACTAAACAGAGACCCTCTCCTGCCCTAATAGGAGATTTTAGCTGCCAGACAACCTTGAAGGGGGCCTTGGGACTGAAAATATCTCAGGCACTTTCTCTGTCTCCTTTCCTCTTGGGGGCACAGTGAGCTGGCTGCATCCCAACACTTCTCCCACTCCACGACTTAGTGACTAAAACTACACCTAATTGCAAATTGGGTCCCTGGAAAGAAGGGAGACGTCCTCCACCCATAGAGGGCAGGGAAGTGCTGCAGCCTCACAGAGGCCTCAGGGAAAGTTTGATGTGAGAGGTGATGCTGGTTTCCTGTTGCTGCTGTAATGAATTATTACAAGTTTAGTGACTTAAAACAACACAATTTATTCTCTTGCAGTTCTGGAGGTCAGAAATCCTAAATGGGTTGCCAGGGCTGCGTTGCTTCTACAAGCTCTAGGGGAGAATCTATTTTCTGTATTTTTCCAGCTTCTAGAGGCCGCCTGCATTCCTTGCCTGTACCTCCTTCCTCTACCTTCAAAGCCAGGAGGGCAGCATCTTCAAATCTATATTTCTGCCCACACCTCCCGCCTCACCTCTGCTTTCATCATCACATCTACTTCTGTGACCCTGACTCTCCTGCCTCCCTTTTATAAGGACCCTGTATTATCCAGGATAATCTCCCCATCTCAAGGTCCTCACTTTAATCACATCTGCAAAACCCCTTTTGCCGTGTAATGTCACATATTCACAGGTGCTGGGGATTAGAACACGAACACCTTTGGGGCAGGGAGGGAGTTATTAATCTGCCTACCACAGAGGTCCCAGAGTCAAAGACTCCCTGCAACTCTATTTTTTCACATGGCTCACTGTCACTCTTTGTGTCTAATGCCCCATCTCTGCCCACACACAGCCTTCATTGCTTTTATTTTGGGGGTTCATGAGGGTCACACATAGAAACCTCAAGAAGCTGGTCTTTAGGGAGTTATATTTTATTCTGTAATTCCAGGGAAAGGAGGCTTTTCGTATAGAAAGACAACATTCTATACAACTGCTTTGTACCTTCATTTTTTTTTTTACTTGAATTTATGGATATAATAATGCCTAGAGATTGAAGGAGGTTTGTTTGTTGGCTGCATGTTTCTTTATTCTGTGGATATCCCATAGTTTATTCAGTCAGTCCCCTATTGATGGTCATTTGTGTTATTTTTAATCCTTTGCTATTATAAATAATGCCAGAGTGACTAATCTTTCTTTCTTTTTTTTTTTTTTTAAAGATGACCAGTAAGGGAATCTATACCCTTGACTTGGTGTTGTCAGCACCACGCTCTCCCAAGTGAGCCATGGGCTGGCCCACGGTGACTAATCTTACATGTATCATTTAGTATTTGTATATCTTTGAGATAGATTCCTAGAAGTGGGATTGATAAAGAAAGAGTAAATGTTTTTGCAGCTTTGCTTGACGTTGACAAATCCTCTTCCATAGGAGTCACACCCAGCAATGTGTGAAAATACCTTTCCATGCAGCCTTGCCAAAAGAGTGTGGTCCATTGTATTTGATCTGACAGATCAGAAATAGTGTCAGTGTATTTGCAATCTGCATCTTCATTATTGCGAATTAGGTCGTCAGTGATACTGCCAAGGATACTGTCCTTGAAATGGCAGTGGTGAAAACCAGATTGTACAATAAAGAACGACTGGGGTGTGAGGAAAGGAGACAGAGAATGAAAAACTTCGGCTGGTATGAACAGAGACTGAGCAGTAACTGGAAAGAAAACTGCTCTGAGGATAGGTAACGATCCTGGATCACAGTTGAATGGTGTCAGGAAGAGTCCTGTAGAGTGGGAGAGCTTGAAGGGAAAGGACAGATGACAGATCAAGAGCATACAGCTCCTCAGAAGCATGGGGTGGGCCACAGGGCAGAGCTGCAGAGCAGAGCTGTGGAAAGGGGAGACAGCTCCTTGTCTGTAAGAGAAGGAAGAGGAAGTCAAGGCTTAACAGTGTAGTTTGGTGGCCAAACAGGAAGGTAGATTCCTTCTCCTGATTGTTACCTTGAAAAGTAGGATGGAGGATCATCTACAGAAAGTGAGATCATTCGTTATAAGTCACTGCCTAACAAATGATCCCAACCTGTAGTCACTTAAAACAACAATAATCATTTATCATCTCTCCCACTTGTGCAGGCTGGTCTGCCCAGATGTTGCCAGGAAGCAGGCAGAGGATTGGAAACATGCCTGGCTGCAATTCTGCTGGGCTGGTGTGAAGCTGGGGGTAGGAATAGGGACACATGTTAAAATAAGGGATAGTGAAATCCAAGCCAGGTAAGTATGAAGTAGGGAGAGGAGGAGGCTGGTGAAGAGCAGGACAGCAGGAGCATGTGGACTGAGGCCTTTGTGTGGTCGGTGGACACATGTGATGAGAGAAAAAGATGAGAGAAGATGGTAGAAGTTGAGGGAGGTGGGTTCAGAGAGAGAGGTTTCTGAACTGTTGTCCCTGATGGTGGAACACAGCCAGGGATGACAAAGGCCAGGTGGGGTCCACAGGAATGTGTGGCCAAGAGGGAGTGGGTGCAGAAGGCCCTGCAGGTGAGGAGCTCCTGATGGTATCCACGTGAGGTGGGAGCGGAGGCTGAAGGAATAATGGGAGTCAGTGCCAAAGTCTCCAGGGAATGAGGGGTTGTAGCCGGGAACATTGGCCACAACTTGGATGGGAAGAATGTACCGTGAAACTCATGAAGCCAAGGTTTTCCAAGGGAGTGGAGCAATGATGTATGGTCATACCACTGGGGACAGAGGAAGACAAGTTTTGTCATCATGCGGCCTTGAATTCATCACCTAAGCAGAATAAAGGCCCAGTATGGAAGACAGAACTTGCATGTTAAAGGAGGACCTGAGGGACAGGCTGAGAGGACCTGTGCTCAGCAGCCTGGGGGGCAGGGGTCTGGGAAGACTCATTTTCCCATTTATTCCAGAGCACTGACCCGAGTGTCCTGTGGGAATAAGAGGAGCTTCCTGCTTGTCCCACTGCCTGGTGTTCAGGAACGTTTGCTGTCGGAGTCACAGGATGAGGACCATTGTCCTATGACCCTCTTGTGGTGAGTCATTGGATCCTGCAGCCCTCAGAGTCTGGGCTTTGAAGGCACCCAACCCACAGGGTGGGTGCAGAGGAGGAGGGGCCAAGCAGTTGTGGGGGAGGGTTGAGCAGAGCAGGTGTGGCAGGGTGGACACCCAGGAGCCCAGAAGTCACTGGTGTCTAGAACTTGGGACCTAGGTTTTCAGCCATCTATGGATATGTCACCTGTGTGGTGAATGTGTGGGAGCTTTTGAATTACAGTGGTCCCCCCTTATTTGTGAGGGATACTTTCCAAGACTCCCAGTGCATGCCTGAAACCATGGATAAGTACTGAATCTTCTATGCACTGTGTTTTTTCTTATGAATACATACCTATGCCAAAGTTTAATTTATAAATTAGGCACATAAGGAGATTAATAATAACTAATAATAAAACAGGATAATGATAATATACTTAAGAAAAGTTGTGTAAATATGCATTCTCGCTCACTCTCACTCAAAATATCTTAATATTTTTAGACCACAAAACCATAGAAAGCAAAACCATGGATAATGGTGGACTCTTGTATACTTTTAATTCTTTCTGTAAACATGATTAAAACACAGTGATGCCCTGAGAACCTCAATTTTCTCATCTGTGAAATGGGAATAATCCCTTCCTCAAGTGCAACCAGACCCTTGAGCCCTGTATTCTGCTCTGGTTTCTTAGGAAAGCTGTGGGGGCTGGGGGTTTCTGTGTGGGCATGCTGTGACGTGGTCCAGCACAGTTAGGGGGAGGACCCCAGATCTGCAAGTGTCAGAACACAGGACAAGCCTGGATCCTGGTAAACTGTTTCTTCTTCTCCAGCTAGGTCCTCCCTGTACCTGACCTCTCAGCAGAAAGGACACGCAGAGGAGGAAGGGCTGGTTGATGAGCTCCTGACAGGCTGGTTACAGGTGAATCAAATATTC
>NW_007770419.1:0-5818 GCF_000696425.1 Galeopterus variegatus | reverse complement strand
GATGCTCACTCCCTGAGGTTAGGCTCCTCTAGCAGAGGAAGCTACCTGTGGGTGTGTTGCTCAGTCCCAGTAGGAAGGGCATGTGCTGTGGTTTGCCACACTCCCCGCCACTCTCTACTGTCTCTGGATGCCCCACCCCATTACTCATGGGTATCCCCTGGGAGCCCTTTAAGGCACTGGCCTTTGCTCCTTATGCACAGACACAATGCTGCTGGCCTGTGGATCCTTCCAGTGACAGGGACGGGCCACCTCTCAGGGTCTCTGTCACCCTGAGGGGGAGGAGGGCAGGCATGTGCTGGCACTCTGTGGCTCACAGTCCAGCCTCCCTGCAGGCGATCTGTGCGGTACCTGTGAGCAGGGACACATCTTGGTGCAGCTCTTGCGGACACAGGAGGGCTGGCTGCCTGCCGAGGACAGTGTGGCTTTTCCCTGGAGCCTTTTGGTGAGAACAGGACACCTTGATCCTTCCTCTCCCTAAGAAGAATGGGAAGAATGGCACCCTCTCCTGTGACGTGTGATGGGAAGCTAGCCATGGCCAGCTCAGCCACACTGGCTGGTCAGTCATGTGGCCCTGGCTCCCAGAGTCCTGCCCCCTCCTTTCCAGAGACCCTGCAGACCTCCCACCTGTGGCCCAGAACATAAAGGGTTAAGGCCTGGCATAGCAGGGTGGCCTCCAAGTGCCTGGCCCAGCATATGACTCTGACCACTCTGACTGGTCACCCCCTTCCCAGGCTGCTGGGTTTTTTTAATTGTAATTTATAGGAAGTGCTTAAGATGTGCCGACTCGGGTCCTCCTCATCATATGCCACAAAGTATGTGATGCCATCCTTTGCATTTTACAGACCAGGAAACTGAGGCATGGAATGGGGAAGGGACTCGTGCTGGTCATGTGGCAGTACATGGTGGCTGGAGTTGAAATCCAAGTGCAGTCCCTGCTGAGCTGCCACAGATGTGGACAACCATGTCTTGGGGGAGAACTGAGGGTTTTCCCAAACACCCAGGGGTCTCAGAGCCAGGCTGGGTCCCTCTATGGAGGGACTGACCCCCTGCAGCCTGCGCTTCCCAGCAGCCAATGGAAGGTCCAGATGAAAGAGCGAGGGTCGGGGAGAAGGGAGCAGCCAGGGCGCTGTTCCCACCAGGCTGCCTTGCTGGGGTGGGTGGGTCCCCTTGAAGTCTCCCGGCCCGCTGAGTCTCAGTTTCTCTCGCGGGATTCCAGTCCCTGGCTCCAGGAACACTGTGTCCTCTCATTGTCCCTCCAGCTTGGTGGCTTCTGTGGTGGTGGCTTCTCTCTGGGCTGCCTCATCATCCTGTGACGTCTCAGCTCTTCCAGAACCTGTGCAGTTGACTCTCCACATTAAGTCCTCCAGGTTTCAGAGACTTCAGTGGTTTCTGTTCTTCTGCTGGAGCCCACTGAAATGCCTTGGGGTGGTTCTCGCTTTGGGGTCTCTGATATTTGGGGCTCCCATGTGGCCAGGTGGGGCTTCCCAGGACAGCTGGGAGGGACGAAGGCTCAGCCTCTTGGTTTACCCAAGAGAAATGAAAAAGAGGCACACAAATGTTCATAGCAGCTTTCCTCATAATAACAAAAACTGGAAACACTCCAAATGTCTGTCAACTGGCAAATGGATAAACAGACAGTGTTCTATCCATACAATGGAGTAACACTCTACAATAAACAGGAACACACTATTATATGAGCTGTGGATGAACATCACACAGAAAAGTGCACACGTGTGGCTCTGTTTCTGTGACATCAGTCTGGAGAGATGGAGAGATGGTGGCTGCCACAGGCAGGGGTGAAGCTGACAGCAGAAGGCCACCAGGAACTTTTTGGGACAATTCTCTGTCTTAATTGTAATGGTGCTTACAAGAATGAATTTTTAAATTTTATTTATTTTTTCTGGCTGGCTAGTACAGAGATCCGAACCCTTGACCTTGGTGTTATAACACCGTGCTGGGCCACCAGGAACTTTTGGGGACAATTCTCTGTCTCAATTGTGATGGTGCTTACAAGAATGAATTTTTAAATTTAATTTATTTTTTTTCTGGCTGGCTAGTACAGAGATCCGAACCCTTGACCTTGGTGTTATAACACCGTGCTCTAAGCAACTGAGCTAACCAGTCAGCCTTGAATTTATTTGTTAAAATACATCAGGTGTACATGGAAACTGGGTACATAACAGAAGTGTGCAAACTCTGGAGCTGCACTACCTGGGTTGAATCCTAGCATTGCTGTGTGGGCTCCTCATCCTCTCTGTGCCTCAAGTTCCCTACCTTAAAATAGGGAGAACCACCGGCTCGCCATCTAGGGCTGTGGTGAGGAGGAAGTGAATTAAAACATGCAAGTGCTCATGCGTTAGTCATGGTAGGCTAGGTTAGGCTGCGATGGCGAATTCTGAAAGTATGGTGGCTCGCCACAGTGATGTTTTACTCCTCGTCCCTGCCGCTTGGTGGGGATGGGCTGGCACCAGCTCCACGTGGTCATTTACAGATCCAGCCTGGTGGAGGTTCTGCCAACTGGGATGTGTCAGAGAGAGCTAGGACAGGGATAAAACTCTCTAGCCCTGAAGGGACACCTTTTACCTGTGCCCACTAGGCAGAGCAGCCATGTGGCTCCTCAAAATACAGGAGGGGGCTGGGAAATGAGGGGACCCCACAGGTGCTTGTAAGTAATAGATGTCTCTCCCATGAGGTATAAGAGTGGCTAGGTATAGACAGGGCTCAGTACACACAAGCTGTGGTTCTTATGCTTGAAGCTCTCTGGACCCTATGCAGAGGCCTGTTTTCTCATCCTTCAGCCAGCACATGCAGTCTGGGGTCTCAGGTTAATTCAGGCTGGCATTAGTACTGAGCACNTCAGCCAGCACATGCAGTCTGGGGTCTCAGGTTAATTCAGGCTGGCATTAGTACTGAGCACTCTGTCTGTACCAGGCTCTCTGTGAGAGACATGTCATCATCCCTGCTGAAGGTAGAGTCTCTATTTCAGAGATTCTGAACATGGAATTCTGAGGCAGGCTCATTTCCTTGGCAGGTGGGGTTCAGAGAGCAGGCATGTGGGCACCTTTAGGAAGAGTGTGCACCTCCCTGCACAATCTTGCCACTTCCCATCCCTTCCACATGTATGCTTCACTCGTCTGTTTTCTGCCTGTCTTCATGGGTATTTGTGGCCCCTGGATTTCCTTACCTGCCTATCCAGGTTACTCTTCAGGTCTAATTTCAGATGTTTCTGGAGAATTCCCCAAACAACGATTTAGCCTGACCTGAGCTGACCTTTAGAGATTCAGGCTGAAGACTGTCACCCCAAAGACAGGCTGGAAAGCTTAAGGGCAGGTGGTTGTGTGAATGGTACCTCCTGGAGTTGTGCATGAAAGAAAGTGAGCTGAGATGCCAGGTACCGTTCAAGTTTATTAAAGGAAGAAAATCTGCTGGGCTGTGTTCAGAGTGGCACAGGGCCCATGTCTGCCCTGAAAATGGTGGAAAGCCCCAAGAATGGGTTTGCGGGAGTTTATATTAGCTTTCGGGCACGAAATGTACGGGGGGAGGGACCATTAGGTTGATGTAACTGGGTGGAGAACCGCACCTATGCAGAAGCCAGAAAGTTGTTTCCAAGTCAGGAGGCTTCTTGTAAAGGGAAGGGGGGAGGGGAGGGGAGGAGGTGGGCGGCGCCATTTTGTACGTGGGCTTGTCTAAGATGGTGCTGGTTATGTTGCAGATCTATTAATAGGTATATGCAGTGTATATAATGGACATACTCTTTATGTTGAATATAAATTGTGTGGGTGTGATAAACATAAGCACTGTGTGCTGTGTACACTGTGTGTGTGGGGGGGGGTATTCTGTGTAGTGAAGTACTCATTGTGATGAGTCTATTTGGAGTGTACCAGGCACCCTGTGTATATGCCTCTCATGATGGGAACACGGGGCATGTGCCAGTGAGTGAGCAGGCAGAGAGGAGTCATCCTACTGGGAGGGGACATGGCAGGGAGCAGTTGGCTCTTCATCATGGCAGGGAGCAGTTGGCCCACCGACCACACTGTTTCAGGTTCTTCCTCAAGTTCTTCCTCAAATGCAACCAGAACTGCCTGAAGAATGCGGGGAATCCCCGAGACATGCGCCGCTTCCAGGTGGGTTTGGGGAGAGGGTTCCCCCCTGCAAATTTGCCCTGACTCTGGAGGTGAACAAGAGGTGGGCCATCTCTGGAACCCAGCCACCATGCCGTGAGGAAGCTTAAGCACCACCCCAGGCTGGGTCCTCCTCTCCCTCCTTACCTTGCTCCTCAGACCTTGCAGGGCTCATTTTTCACTGCCACCTGGCCTCAGGGGTCAGCAGACGCTTGCGGGAATCAAGGCTCTTTCCATTGTGAAGGAACTACACATAGCTCAAACTGGTTTTGGTAAAAGAAAAGAACTTTTGTCATTCATGTAGCTGAAAAGGGCAGACAGCTTGACCTAGGATTTTAGATAATGCCACCGGGGCCCTGTCTCCACATCAGCTCTCCTGTCCCCTATGTTGATCCTTTTCTTGGAGGCTCACACCCTGGGATGGCAAGATGGCCTGAGGCTCCAGGATCACACTCCACCAGGGTAGCGGCCACCATGAGACCATCCTAGCAAAATCCCAGGGTTTATTCTGAGCTGATTTGGGCTATATGTGCATCCTTGGATCAAACTCTGACCATGGGGTAATGACAATGACAATAATAGTTAGCAATTATTTAGTGCTTATTAACTGTCAAATACTATCATCCTACATAGACACTTAGTGGTCAGAACAACCCAATGTGTTTAATCCCTTTTTTATCCTTATTTTATAAATGAGGAAACTAAGCATCCATCATCATCACCATCATCACCATCACCACATCACCATTATCATCACCACCATCACCATCATCACCACCATCACCATCATCGTCACCACTACCACCATCATCATCACCATCACCACCATCACCTCCACCACTATCATCATCATCATCACCATCACCACCATCATCACATCACCATTATCATCACCATCACCACCATCATCATCACCATCATCACCATCACCACATCACCATTATCATCACCACCATCACCATCATCACCACCATCACCATCATCGTCACCACTACCACCATCATCATCACCATCACCACCATCACCTCCACCACTATCATCATCATCATCACCATCACCACCATCACCTCCACCACTATCATCATCATCATCACCATCACCACCATCATCATCACCATCATCACCATCACCACATCACCATTATCATCACCATCACCACCATCATCATCACCATCATCACAATCACCATCATCACCATCACCACATCACCATTATCATCACCACCATCACCATTATCATCACCATCACCATCACCACCTCCACCACTATCATCATCATCATCACCATCACCACCATCATCATCACCATCATCACAATCACCATCATCACCATCACCACATCACCATTATCATCACCATCACCATCATCATCACCACTACCACCATCACCATCATCACCATCACAATCACCATCATCACAATCACTATCATCACCATCACCACATCACCATTATCACCACCATCACCATTATCATCACCATCACCATCATCATCACCATCACCATCATCATCACCACTACCACCATCACCATCATCACCATCATCACAATCACCATCATCACAATCACCATCATCACCATCATCACCACTACCATCATCACCATTGCCACCATCACCATTACTATTGTCACCATCACCACCATCACCATCACCTTCATAATCACCATCATCATCGCCATCATCAACATCATCATCACC
>NW_007770418.1:5024-5819 GCF_000696425.1 Galeopterus variegatus | reverse complement strand
GAAATATACAATAAATTATTGTTAAGTATGGTCACTGTAGTAGATTGAATGCCCCCCTAAACTCGCTGAAGCTTGAATTGTGTCCCTGAAGATTTGTGTATTAGAAATTTGGCCCCCACTGTGACTGTTAAGAGGGTGGGAGTCCTATTAAGGTAATTGAAAGGTGGGGCTCTGAATAGGTGAATGGTGAATGGATTAAAAATGGTGGTCAGGGGTGTGGTTTGCAGGGCTTTAAAAGGAGAGTAAATGAGGAGGTTGGTCTCTCTCTGCTCTGCCATTTTTGCAGTGTAATACCTTGCCATCACTGTAACCACCACAAAGACCTCCACCAGCTGTGGTCCCTGGAGTCTGGACTTGTCAGTCTCAGAAATTGTAAAAAATAAATTTGGTTTTCTTACAGAGTATCCAGTCCTGTGTATTTTGTTATAAGTAACAGAAATGGACTAATAGAGTTACTCTACTGTGCTTTCAAACATTAGAATTTATTGCTTCTACCTAATTGTATTTTTGTACCCATTAATCAGCATTTCGTAATGCCCGCTCCCCCATCCCCTCCACAGCCTCTGGTATCCACTATTCTACTCTCACCTCCATGAGGACAACTTTTTCTTTTAATTCCCACATATGAGTGAGAACATGTGATTTTTCTCCTTCTGTGTCTGGCTTATTTCACTTGACATAATGACCTCCAGGCTCATCCATGTTGCTGCAAATGAAAGGATTCCATTCTTTTCCATGGATGAATAATATTTCATTGTACCTGTGTTCCACATTTCCTTTATCCATGCATCTGTT
>NW_007770418.1:2988-4134 GCF_000696425.1 Galeopterus variegatus | reverse complement strand
ACATAATGGCTGTATTAGTTTACATTCCAACCTGCAGTGCACCAGAGTTCCCCTTTCTCTGTATCCTTGCCAGCATTTGTTATTTATTTATTTATTTATTTTTTGCCTTTTTGACAATAGTCATTTTAACTGGTGAGACATGATATCTCATTGTGGTTTTGATTTGCATTTCTCTGGTGATTAGTGATGCTTAACATTTTTTTCATGTACCTGTTGGCCATTTGTATGTCTTCTGTTCGAGAAATGTATATTCAGATCATTTGCCTATTTTCTAATTGGGTGATTTGTTTTTTCTGCTATTGAGTTGAGTTCTTTGCATATTCCAGCTATTGCTATTAATCCTTTGCCAGATGGGGAGTTTGCAAATATTTTCTCCAATTCGGCAGGTTGCATTTTCACTGTTGATAGTTTCATTTGCTGTGCAGAAGCTTTTTAATTTGGTGTAATCCCATTTATCTATATTTGCTTTTGTTGCCTGTGTTTTTGAGGTATTACTCAAAAAATATTTTCCCAGACCAATATCCTATAGAGCTTTCCCAGTGTTTTCTTCTAGAAGTTTCATAGTTTCAGGTCTTACATTTAGGTTATTAATCTATTTTGAGCTGATTTGGATGAGATATAGGGGTCTAGTTTCTTTCTTCTGTATATAGATATCCAGTTATCCCAGCTCCACTTACTGAACAGACTGTCTTTATCTCAATGGATGTTCTTGGCTCCTCTGTCAAAAATTGGCCATAGATGCATGAATTTATTTCTGGGTTTTCCATTCTTTTTCATTAGTTTATATGTCTGTGATACCTCCAGATTTGTTACTTTTGCTCAGAACTCTTTTGGCTATTCAGGATCTTTTTTATTTTCATATAAATTTTAGGATTGTTTTTTCTGTTTCTATGAAGAATGTCATTGATATTTTGACAGGGATTTCATTGAATCTGTAGATCATTTTGGATAGTATGTACATTTTGACAATATTAATTCTTTCAATCCATGAACATGGGCTATCTTTTTCATTTTTTTCTGTCCTCTTCAATTTATTTCATCAGAGTTTTATAGTTTTCCTTGTAGACATTTTTCACCTCTTTGGTTAAATTTATTTATAAGTATTCATTGTTGTTGTTTGAGCAATTATAAATAAGATTGCTTTCT
>NW_007770418.1:0-898 GCF_000696425.1 Galeopterus variegatus | reverse complement strand
ATCTTTCCACAATTCTCCTATATTTTGGCCTCATCTTTTACCACCATCATCATTACACTCTCTTCACTACCATGCCAAATCTATGCTTTATCTGATCTTAATATCATTAAATTCCTCTGATGAGTTGTGTATCTCCAATTTGTACCATACTATCCTCCCTCTTCAACCTAATCCCTGAGCTTTTTCAATGGTAAGTTGTAGTTGCCCTTCGGATATTACCTCCTGAGTATCCTTCCCCAAGTCTTAGCTTGTTCCCCCATACATGTATACTCACACATACACTTTTTATTTGCTCCCATAGAAACCTACACACCTCTATTAAAGTGCTTATTAAAGGAAATTTAATTTTCTATTTACACATATGTCTCCTTCTCTAAATTAATATTTTTCAATTTATGTCTATTTATCCTCTACAACATTCTAGGTGATTGCATTTTATACTGGTTTGAGAAAATTGTTTTAGGGGAGAAACAGGCATATAAAGAAATGAGAAAGTATGGTCCACTAACAGAAAAAAAAATAAACCAACATATCTTTCCCTAAGAAAGACCAGATGACAGACCTACTAGACAAACACTTAAAAATAACTGTCTCAAAGATGCTCAAACCCTTACCAGGCATCTGCCCAAAACAAACAAACAAAAGAAGATGCTCCAAAAACAAAGAGGTTGCTCCTTACCAAGTCAAGAAAATGTTGTAAAAATAAAATGGAAATATCAACAGAGATAGAAAACCTAAAAAGAATCAAAATGAAATTCTGAAACTGAAAAGTACAATAACTGAAATGAAAACGTCACTAGAGGGATTCAAAAGCAGATTTAAGGAAGAAGAAGACAGAATTTGTGAACTTGAAGACAGCACAAATAAAATCATTGATTCTGAGAAACCAAAAGAAAAG
>NW_007770417.1:1790-5821 GCF_000696425.1 Galeopterus variegatus | reverse complement strand
GGTATCTATATTGATAGGATTCTTTCAATACATACACCCACTTCTATCTTTTGGGAGATATATAACAGAAAGGATGAGAGCACAGTCACACAAAATGGCTACATTGCATCTTCAGGACAATTTGACCTGAAATGGCAGTGATAATGATGACACCTAGATAGCATGAGTTGCAGGAGCCCCAATACCATTATTCTGGAGCCATTGAACTGGCTTTCTATTCTGCCTTTTGACTTTCGGAGACACTTCATAAAGTTGATATCCAACTTTATCAGTCATCAATAACATATCCTATATGTGGTTGAAATTAAAATAATAGACAGCATTAGTATTGGTCAAGATGTGAAACAACCAGATGACTCTCACACTGATAGTGTGATAGTGAAAGTGGGTCTTGGCATACTGCTTTGGAAAACTGTAAGGTGATGTTTACTACACACACACACACACACACACACACACACACACACACACAATAGTCATGCACCACGTAACAACATTTTGGTATCTGGCCAAGTGTATATACAGCAGTGGTCCCATGGATTATAATGGCAGTATCACATTGCCTATGTGTGGAGCATTCTATACAATTTAGATTTGTGTTAGTACATTCTGTGATATTAGCACAACACAAAATCACCTGACAATTAATTTCTCAGAATGTATTACTGTTGTTAAGCAACACACGACTGTATACATACACACACACACAGACACACAAACACATTTCCAACTCTCAGGTTTGTACACAAGATGAATGAATATGCATCTCTACCAAAACACATATACAAGAATTTCAAAATAACATTTTGGTAATAGTACATGGGGATACATCTCCACTGGTTATCAACATTAGAGTCAATCAATAAATGCTTGTTTATTTGTACAAAGGAATACTATACACCAATAAGAATAAATGTACTGAAACTACATACAACTTAAATGGATTGGACAAATATGTTGTTGAGTAAAACACTACATATAACAGACACTCACTTATGTGTGGTTCAAAAAATATTAAAATAACCCCATTGTCATAAGAAAGCATGCCTTGGGAAAAGAAGACAGTGACTTAGGTAGGGAGCATGTAGAAGGCTTTGGGGGATTCAGGTAATGCTCTTTTTTTAAAAAAAATCTAGATCGTGATGACAGGGATTTTTAGACCAATTTTTTTTAAGAAATGCATCTAGTTGTATACTAATTATTTTTGTATAACATATATGTACATTACACATGAAAAGTTTTCCAAAAATAAAGTCTATTCACCATAACATTATAAGAAATCCCAGAATCTTATTATTATATATTTTTATGTCTAGTAATGCCTTGTATACAACAAAGTTTTGCATATTTTTGTGAAATAAATGGTGCAACTTTTATAGAATATTTCAGTGAATAATTATGACTTTTGTTTTTAAAATTTTCTCTTTACCTAACAAACTGTTTGGTTCAACCCATGAGGACTTTTAGTATTATTTCCTGAAAAAAAGGAAGCTTAGTAAACATGATTTTCCTTAGGACCAGTTCCCTACATTGGACTTATTTATTATTCCCTGATTTAGGGCCAGATTAATGTTTTCTGAAGGGAGGAGTTTATAAGTAGACAGTTTCATGAATAGTATTACATTTTGGAGCACCATTGACACCAGGGAAATTGTTTAGATAAACATTTCTTTCTTTTCCTCACTAAAATTACTAGTTGTAATGTTAAACTATTAGTTGTAATCTTAAATCATGGTTAATGTAAAATTACAACTAGTAATTTTCTTCCATGATTTAAGAAAGCAATTTTCAGTTAAATACAAAACCCTTTAGGAATTTAATTATCCAATATTTGATAATAATTATGTTCAGATTTTAATGAAAATGTTTAGAGGGAAGTTAGACTAAATGGACTGCAGGAACAGTTATGCTTAAGAAGTTAAATTTAGGTTCTGCCTAAACCAGTGTAACCTGAAGAGATTTGTCATCTCTGGAGATGAGGAATCCACCTGATGGGATAATAATTTTGGACCAAGAATAATTCCTGTTTCTTCAAATTTGCACCAGAAAAGTAGATACTGGTAGTATGGCTCTTGGGTAGCACAAATGCATCACTGTCTTTGGTTTAATGGGTGCAAATTATTATGACTACTTAGTTTGTGCTTGACCTCAATAATATCTCCTATAGCCATAAGTTTAGTGTACTTGTATCAGCACCATCACCCAAAGAAGGGCAATAAAACATGAAAAGGCATTGAAACGTATCAACGAGGAACCCATTTCCACACACACACAAAATACTCTGTTTCAATCATTTTAACCTAGGTTATAGTCTAGCATTATAGAGATTATGAAAATAGGCCATGTGTCTGTCTACTACCAAGTAAGGTTTGAGAAGACAGAGGAATCACCTGGAGAATTGGTATACATAAACTGACTTATGTCTGTCATTTGTTACATTATTTTTGTACATACAAAATTTTCATTTACATGTCTTGTGTTATTATTGAAAATCATTGTACTCCAAATGTATGTATAATAAACTAATAAAATAAATAAATAATTAACTGCATTAAGATATAATATAAATGGGAATAAATTATTGTACATTACAGTCAACAGTGTCCAGCTAAGATAAATAACACAGAGCATATATTGTTCTGGCCGACTCTTCTATTACTACCCTCTGCCCTCAATCACTGGTGGAATCATGCCTTAGTTTAGAAAAGGAACTTGAATGACCTCTCCATTTTCTTAGGAATCTATAGATATAGAATCACTATTTTTAAGGATTTAGCTTTGACACAAACACTCTATAGCATTTCATGAGAGTAGCCAAAAGAGTTATTTCCCTCAAAGAGGGGTTATTGTTTTTGTTTATGTTGTGCTGTAGTAAGAAGTCTGTTGAGAGCAGGAACTTTGGAGTCAAACAGACTTCACTTTTATGAGAATCAAGAAGTCTACTCATTACTTTTGGATCTCACTTTTGGTATCTGTATAACAAGAGAAGGAAACACAAGGTCCTATTTGAAATATATAAAAATGTTCATGAAGATAAATTAAATAATATATGAAAAGCACATGATATTTGTTAAGATATCCACGATGATCTACATTTACTTCCATACCTTTGTCCCCTACAAGTCTGAGTGTCCACTGCTGTCAGTGATGGCTTTTGGTAAGTACATGGGTATTAGCAACTCCTTGCTTTATACAGTGATGACTGAAGATGTGCTTAAAAAACATGTTTATAGATAGAAGAATAGAGTCATTTTTATGCTCAGAGCAAAATGAATACAAGATTTAACTCTCTGTCCCTATGAAGGAGTCCAGTGAAGTCACAGTCTAAGACAATAGACCCAGATTATGGAAGGATAGAATATTGCATTAGTAACTGTAAGGAAGAGACTGGGATAGACACAAAATTCAGACTTTCAGTACCTCCCAGTTATCAAAGGATTAACTTTAATATAGTCTACAAAAGTTCTTTTGGAGGTAAACAGAACTTGGCTTTTTTAAAAATCTATCATCCCAGCACAGATTTATTTTAGAAGAATCATCTTTGTATATGTCAACTATATTAGTAGAAAAAGACTTTCAAATTTGCTCCTATTCTTTGTTGAACATCCACCAGCCTAATGACCTGAAAATATCCAAAAACATACACTCACTTAGTCATTACTCATGCAATTCTTTGTGCTAGGGATTGTGGGAATGTAGAGAGACATATGTATGAGCAGATTTAAAAAATAAAATGTCAAGAGTGTACTGGCTGCGGGACAGCTATAAAATAATTGAAGGGAGGGTGGTTGGCATATAGTTGGGGGAAAAGAATCAGACAATGATTAATAAAAAAAAGCAGCATGTATGATTAACATACTTCTAAGTGACAGATGAAGGAGACTGTTTCAGAATGGAAGAAACAGAATGAGCAATGAAAAGGATAAGAAAACATTGAGTAGGGGATCTATTTAAGTTTAACTAGATATATGATTTCACTGGAGGAGGTATAGATTCATGGTAGCAATGAGCCTCGTGTTAAATAAACTCTG
>NW_007770417.1:0-1412 GCF_000696425.1 Galeopterus variegatus | reverse complement strand
CTTTGCTGACGATGTTACAGCATTCCCAGGGGAAAACACACAACAGGAATCTAATTAGTTATGTTTGGATAACACAGAAAGTGAAGGTAGAAGATTAAGGGATTTAAGTCCCAACAGTCAGTAGGTAAAAATAAAATGTGATCTATTGTTCATGTACGAGAGATAAGGATAGAAAGACTTGTACATCTCAGGTAGGTTTCTGAATGGCTACATTTAAAGGATATAGGGCAATATATTCTTACTTTTTGGAGAAATGAGGAATCACATTTTGAGGAATTTCTAAATGAATGATTTTCTACCTGTTTCCTTAGTTAAATAAACTCTGCAACCTAATGGCCAAACAATAATACTTTCTCTTTAGGCATATGTGGATCTAACTGACCTCAATTGTCATTTGAATAAGCATACTAATGAATTTACTTATTTACATTTCAATCAATACTCATAAGTAAACCATTACCTTGTTTTATCACTCTGCAGGTGATATTATTGTACAACTAAATTTAAGATCTGTCCTAGTTTTATTCAAATAATAATGATGGTAACAAATTGCAAAAACCAATATACGTAAATTCAATTTCATATGGGACACATACCAAAATACTTAAATTTAGAAGAAGTAACAGTTCATATTCTAATTTTGTATATGAAGCTATGCAAACAGCTATGCAAACAGACACACACACACACACACACACACACACACACACTTAAATGTACATATAAACACAGGAATCAAGCTCATGTATCTCAGAAACATTTATTTTCTTCCCATTTTGATTCTAATGAAAAAGTCAGTTGAAAAGCTGACAACAAGCTCATGTGTGCGCTGTAGTCTGTGTTTCCACTTCTTTTCACCACTTCTCTTTGGTTTTCAGGAGATTTATCCTTTGGAACCAGGTGAGTCATAAAAATGTGTTATGAATGCTGTGGCAAACCAGTGACGGTAAATGATAAAACAGTTCAATAAAATTTGTTTCATTTTTCAGTAAACACTAAAGATACTGTGCCAAAAATAGTACCATAATAACTTTCATTTAACTTATATACAATATCATTGTCAGTGAAAAAATCAATTATGTTTCTTAAAAAATACAATAAATGTGATCCTATTTGTCAAAAATATAATATGGTTGATCTCGTGCTTTCTGGCCTTTTTTCTCTAACGTTGGTGCTTTTTTCAAACCGTTTTTGATCTACTACCTGAGATTGGGTGATCCAATCCAAGACAATCCACAGATCTCGGTAATTATATGTAAATTTAGAATCAAAGTTTGTCAACTTTCTATTCCAGACATTTTTAGTTTTTGCACATGCTAATGTTTATTTAAAAATGACACTTGTCTAGAGTATTTTCTGAGAGTAAAGAAAACAATTTACACAAACAAATCATGCTCTGTCTTACAAATAAT
>NW_007770416.1:0-5821 GCF_000696425.1 Galeopterus variegatus | reverse complement strand
GCCGCCGCACTCCCAAGCGGTGCACTCTCCAGTGCACCACCAGGCCGGCCCCTTACCGGTCATCTTTAAAAAAAAAAAAAAGAAAGAAAAAAGAAAAAACTTGAAAGGGGGAAGGGGGGGCACTCAAAGGGGAGCTCTGGGCAGGGAGCAGGGCAGAGAGAAGTGCTGAGCGGGCTCAGAGGGAGCGGGCAGGGGAGCTGCAGGGAGGGGTCTGTGGTCGGAGGGAGGGGAGAGGAAGGCCTCACCCCTTCCCCATCCCTTTTGCTCCCAGAACCAGCAGGAGATTTAGCTTCATGGGTGGTCAGAAAAGAAACACTGCAGCTGTCAGACAAGACTGGACAGGGTGATTTGGGACCAGAGCAAGTTGGGAGAAGTGAGGAGGGAAAAGAATGCACCCAGCAGAAAGTCGTGCAGAAGGAAGCTGGGGCTGGGCCGGCCCGTGGCTCACTCGGGAGAGTGCGGTGCTGATAACACCAAGGCCGTGGGTTCGGGTCCCTATATAGGGATGGTCGGTTTGCTCACTGACTGAGCGTAGTGCTGACAACACCAAGCCAAGGGTTAAGATTATCCCCTTACTGGTCCTCTTTAAAAAGGAAAGAAAGAAAGAAAGAAAGAAAGCTGGGGCTGAGTCTCTGGGAAGGGGGTGCCCACAAGGAGGGTGGCACATGGCTCTTCAGAACAACAAAGAGTGAACAGTTTCAACTCCCTTTCTTTTTTCTTTTTTTTTTTTTGTCTTTTTCCATGTCCGGCAACGGATCGCAACCCTCAGTGTCTTGCCCCCGTACCGGACCGGGACCGGCAATGGGATTGCAACCCTCGGTGCTGCTCCCGCGCCTCACTCAGCCAGTGAGCGGGAACCGGTCTGTATGTGGGATCCGAACCCTCGGGCAGGAGCGCCGCCGCGCTTCCCAAGTGGCACACTATCCAGTGCGCCACCGGGCCGGCCCTCAACTCCCTTTCAAGGACAACTGCAAAGCACAGGGTGTCAAGGCTGAATAAGCCCTTCAAGATGATGACGATCATCATGGTAGCACAACCGCATCAACACCAGCCAGCGTGAACTTGGCACTTACTGTGGGTCAGACGCTCTTCTCAGTGCTTTACACAATTCACCTCATTTAATCCTCACAACCACTTTGCTAGAGGAAACAGAGAGGCAGAGACGTTAAGGACCTCGCCCAGGGTCACACAGCTGGTGAAGAGCCAAGGTGGACTGGAGCTCAGGTCCTCTAAGGTCCACTCCAGATCCTATGTGTAGTCAGCTGTCATTTGAATGCAAGCTGCAAATAATTTTTCCAAGCACAGAAACTGTTCTGAATTGCCATTGCACCTTTGATGATCATAAACTACTCTTGTAAATTATTTCTCTTTTATAAAATTGGTCAAAACGTGTAGGGAGCAAATCTGCCCCAAAGTCCTCTCAACATCTTACTGTAATGATGTGGGATAAACTTCACCATCTAAATAGTCTGTAATTTTGAAATAGTTGTGAGTCAATAAGGTCAGAGGATTATTTACAAATCAACTTTAAAAGATCATAATCTTTTATCTTCCTCACACAAGAAGGGATGTGGAGGTCAATATAGTGAAAATAAAATAGAAAAAGACGCCTTGGAGTAATCCTGGATGCCTCTCAACTTCTGCACCTAATCAGTGTCTCTGATATATCTCTCAGTCCTTCCCCTCCATTTGCCACTGCCACCTCTCAGCTCTTCTGGAGTTCTCCGCAACTGCTTCCTACCACAAGTCCTCCAACCAACCCTTCACACATAGCAGAGGGATCCTTCTAAAAAATCCCATCAGGTCACTCTCTTGCTTAAAAGCATCTGATGATAGAGACAGAAAGTAGGATGGTGGTTGTCAGAGGCTGGAGAGAGGAAGGAAGGGGGAATTAGTGTCTAATGGGGACTGAGTTTTGGTTTGAGAAGATGAAAAAGTTCAGGAGATGGATGGTGGTGGTGGCTGCACAACAATGTGAATGTACTTAATGCCACCAAACTGTACACTCAAAAACGGTTAAGATGGCAAATTTTATGTTATGTATATTTTACCACTATTTTTAAAAAGTATCTGATGATTCCTAATGGTCTGAGGACACAACACCCATTCCTCAGGGAGATATACAAGGTTCCACAGAATGTGGACCAAATCTTCACTAGCCACCTTGCCTCACTTCCCTGCCGCACGTGCCATATCCCGCCCGTGGTGTTACAAACACACCGTGCTCGCTCACAATTCCTCGCCTCCACACGTGCTGTTCCTTCTCTCTAGAATGCACTTTTCCCCCTTCCCTCAATGGCTAAGAACCTCTTAATCTTAAGACCCATTGAACCAAGCCGCCTCCTCTGCCAAGCCTTCACACCTCCACACACCTGGCACTCCATAGGAACTTCTTCTCAGAGGCACAGGCCATGTCTTTGTCCCTCGTTTTCTCCAAGGCCTCACAGACACTGAAATGTTTGTTAACTGTTTAATGCATAAGATTTTTGCCCCCATCCTGGGGGAGCTTGACAAGATCTACATAAATTATGTAACTCATTTCTAAAAAAGGGGATGCATTCTAGAGACGGATGGGCATCTTCAATAAGAGGGAGATCTCTGTGGGTCTTGGAGGAGGTCAAGTTTGAGCTGGAAAAAGCCTTCCAAGTAGGGGCATCAATGATAGCAAAGCTCCCCGCACCTTTTCCAGAGAGAGAAAAATGAGATCTAGGCTAAGGCTTTTCCTACACTCTGACTTTCACATGCCCTCTGGGGCTTTTGCTTTTCCTGCCATGCAGACCAGAAGCCCAAGTATAATTGCAGCAACATGTGCTATAATCAGAATGCCCAGCCTCTGCCTTTGTTGGAGGAATTCCCCACTCTATGAGTCTTAGTGGGAGGCAGAGCCCACCTTTCTCTTTGGAAGACGAACATTCCAGATAACTTTCCTAGCCTATCTCATGGCTAAGTGTGGCATATACTCAGGCTCAGCTAGGCATGACATCCAGGATTTTTAATTTGGAGCAAGTGATGCAAAGAAGCAGGGATTGTGGAGCATTCCTCCTAGGGTCAGTGGCAAGGCTAGTGTCATGGATTTCAATGAGAATGTCTGGTGGCAGGGGCTGAAGTCTGGTGCCCATGGAGTCTAGCAGGATGGTCTGATATCTGCCATCCAGTGGCAGAAGAAACAGGGATCTCTCTAGATGAGATTAACAGGGTGATTTTGGCCATAGCTCTAGCTGTGTACCTGCACATTCTTTGAACATGGTTCGCCAGCCTTCCTCAAAATGGGCAAGAAGTAATTGTCATATTTAAGTCAACTAGAATCTGTTTCTGTTACTTGCAACTAAGGATTCTGATGTAGTGAATAATGTAAACCAAGTTGGATGTTTGGTCTTCAGGAAAGGAAAGGGAAAACTACATTTTCTGAGCACCTCCTAGGTGCTTCATAGTGTTCTAAAAAATTCAGCCAATGTGGCTAAATGTGCTTTTTTCCCTGGAGTGATGATCTCTTCTTGGCTGACCAGACCTCTGAGAGTATAACGGCTGTCAAATCCCTGCCTCATCATCAACACTTCCAGGCCAAAGTTCAGCATCAGCCTTCCAGTCCCCAGCCCTTACAGGTGCTGCCCATGTGACAGCTGCAGCTTTCAAAGACCCAAGACTGCCTGACAAAGCCTGGCGAGCTAAGTCCTCATTGTGTCAACTTCCTGTATATGTATATATATATTAATCTCTCTCATTTGGTCTCGTGTTCTAAATTCATTGGCTCAAGAAGGGACAAGCTGCTGCCTTTCCTCTTCTATTTCGGGAAGTGTGTGCGACAGCAGTAGCAGCTGCTGCTACTGGATGCTGTTTGAACACAGTCCTTCACAGTGAGGCCAGCTTCATCAGTGTGGCCACTGCATCTCTGAGCTTCACAGCCAGGAGCAGGGAGAGTGGCTGGCGGTCATTTGATCATTAACATTGAATGTAGCAATGGCTGTCCCCAGGCAGAGAGCACCTCTGGCATATTAATAGCCGAGCAGGTTGATGACATCTCCTTTCTTCTAAGGGTGGCTTTTTGAGGGAACAAGCTTTTAGGTATTTGGTTTGGATGTATGAGGCCCCAAATTTCTTACCAGAGCTTACCCTAGTTTAAGAAAATCCAGAAGAGAAATTGTCCAAATACCTCAGGGGTGTTATTCACATTCAGAAATATTCTTTCTTCTGCAAAAGTTTTCTTCACTGGATTCTCTTAATTGCCAGATCTTCTGGTGCAGTTGGGAGTTTGTTTACAGAGCTGGATGTGACTGAGTGGAAGGAGGGTGGTCAGGGGCTGCCTGGAGCTTCCAGTCCCTCCCAGAAGAGAGTCAGGTGCTCCAGCTGTGGGCTGGACCCCGGCCAGAGCCCAAGCGAGTCCTGAATGGCAGCCTCTGCTTATCCCGTCCTTTGGGCACTGTGTTTTGGCCCATGGCTCCTCCTTCCACCCTTTGTTAATTTGATCATTCCGTCTTCCCTTTCTTGGCACCCAGTGTGTCTGCTGAGCACTCTACTAGGCACAGGGACTATGCAGGCAGATCGTGTAGATAGAGTCCCTGCCTATGCAGTGCCTTCAGCCTGGTGGGCAAGCAGACCAGAAATGACATCAAGTATCTACCTGCCTGGGGAGCACAGGACAGGGGGAACTCACTAGCTGGGAGGTGAGCCCAAGAACACTCCGGAGAGCAGGTGTCATTTCTGCTGAGACTTGAGAAATGAGCAATTAGCCAGGGGAAGATGTGTGAAAAGAAGGAACAGCAGAAGAAAAGCCCAGAAGAGGCTGAACACAAGGGAAGGTGGGGAGAGCCCCAAGACCAGACAGGGAGGAGTTAGGGTGAGATCTTTACCAATATTACCTCATCGAATCTTCATAACAAACCTGCAAGGTAGGAATTATTACTATCATCATTCCCATTGTACAAATGGAGAAACTGAGGCACAGAGTAGTTGGGTAACCGGCCCAGGATCACATATCTAGTGAGGAGTGAAGCCATAATTCAAGCCCAGGCCATCTGGATCCTGAATTCAACTAACACGTGGAGCTGAGGCTGAATAACAGTGAAGCGTTTTATGTAGCAAGGTTTGTGAAGGTCAGACTTGGCAGGGGGAGGAGGGGAGGGGAGCCAGTCTTGTCGTCGTGGCTTGGGGCTTGTTAAAGTGCTTATATGCAGTGGCTGAGCTAGATACTGCAGAAGGAGGTGACGAGGTACAAGAGACTTCTCCTTGGGACCATGGATGCCTAGCTCTCCTGAGTGGTCTGGGTTCCAACATTTTGTCCAGAGCCAACTTTCCAGGGTTCAGCCCTGTCCAGACCCAACTGCAGCACAAGGAAGAGTGACCGTGGTTTCCCCCATTTCCCAGAGGCCCCTCCACCGGGCAGCAGGAAGGATGGAAATGCAGTCTGTGGTCGGTAGTGGTCCTTTTCACTCTGTAGTCTTCTGGTGCCTGAATCTCTGCAATCGCTCTGGCCCACACGCATGTCTCCCTTCTCTCAACTCCCATAGCACTTATTGTGAGAAGCACACAATTGATTCCTCTGTGCATTGTTCTCTGGCTGTTTTGTGTTCATTCATCCATCCAACTATCCCAAATTGTTTGGAGATGAGTCATAATTGGGGAGATGTTGAAGGTTTATTGCTTTATAGGCCAAAACTTAAAAAAAAAATCCCAACACTCTGTATGTTAAAAAATGTATATGAGTATAGTAGGTATATGCCTGACTTTTTCAACAACAACAACATAAATGAAAATATAATGAACATTTTTGTGATGATTAAGGCTCATTGCTATGTACCTAGGCCCTGCCTGAGACATATGGGCC
>NW_007770415.1:5178-5823 GCF_000696425.1 Galeopterus variegatus | reverse complement strand
GGATAGTCATCAGGGGGTCAGGAGGACTCAGTCGGGGGCCCAGAAGACCAAGCTGGGCTTCCCAGAGGCTCTCTGGAAAGGCACCCCTTTCCCTGGCACCTGTGAACCTCACTCGTGTGCAGTCAAAAACACGCAGACAGACATTTATGGAGGGACCTCAGGTGCTTCACCCTGAGCAACTCCTGAGGACAAGAAGTCAACCATGGGGCCTGGCCTCAGGAGACCCCAGAGTAGTCAGGGAGGCCAGGAAATAGCAGAGGAGAGAGAGGAACAGAGATGGGGCCTGTAGCATGTGCAGAGGACAGGCTTGCCTCCTTTGGGGCTGGGGAGAGGCAACTATAACGTTAATAGCTGCTCCTTCTTGTGGGTCATCTATGTGCTGGACACTGGGCTTATCAGTGGACCTGCAGATATTTTACCACTCACTCCTCACAACAACCTTGGGAGGAAGGGCTACTGTTATCCCCATTTTACACTTGGTTTATCAGCCAAGTGGAAACTGGCTTATCAGGACACCCAGGTGGACACAGGTACTAAGTGGTAGAGTCAGGATTTGAACCTGGGGCCATCAGACTCCACAGCCTGAGCATCACGCTGGGGTCTGGATGAGTGGAGGAAGGTCATGTTGGGGAGGCCCTTGATTCT
>NW_007770415.1:2381-4550 GCF_000696425.1 Galeopterus variegatus | reverse complement strand
GAGCATCACGCTGGGGTCTGGATGAGTGGAGGAAGGTCATGTTGGGGAGGCCCTTGATTCTGGGCTGGTTTCTAGTTTAAGAGTCACTGGTATGATGTCAGAGCATCCTCAGGTTGAGCATCACGCTGGGGTCTGGATGAGTGGAGGAAGGTCATGTTGGGGAGGCCCTTGATTCTAGGCTGGTTTCTAGTTTAAGAGTCACTGGTATGATGTCAGAGCATCCTCAGGTCTTGGGGGCAGGATGGCTGGGACAGCCGGGGACAGCTGGGGACCGTTTCCCCTTTGACTCCCTTGGCTCTGTCATCCTCAGGGGCAGTCAGCTTCTTCTGGCAAATGTGCATGTGTGTAGAGGATTTCTCCGCAGTGATGCTACGCTCAGAAATCATACTGAGCACATTTGAGGGAACAAGTCCAGCTTGGTGAAGCAGATGGAACTAGTAGAAATGACTGCCTTCCCCACACAGGGGGGCAATTGTGCCACAACAGTGTTGCTGCAGTGGCTCAGTTCTAACAGTGATGGCAAAAGGTATGGCATGGTGGCTGGGCTGTTGTCCGAGGCTTCCTAGGGTATGTCACATCTCCGTGTACGAACTCTCTTCCCCCTTATCCCTTTGCAGGCTCTCTCATCTGGGGACATTTATTCAGTGGTCCCTGCTCCTTTAAGTGGCCCCTTGCTCAGGACACAGCTGTATCCCATTCATCGCATCAGAGTGCTGGCTCAGGCTAGCCCTGGTCCCTGCTCCCCAAGCGTCCCAGTGGAGACAAGGGCAACTGAAAAGGCAGTGGTGTGAGGGGTGCTGCCCAACTCTATCCTTAACCCGACTGGTGGGTTCTGGCCAGATCAAAATGACACCCCTCACCCCACTGCCCCATACTAGGAGAAGGAGGGGTGCAAGGAAGCACGTATGTGCAAGCAGATTTGGACCTTGGCAATAATAAATACCAATCTATTGGATCAGTGCCTGGCAGGAAAAAGATGACACAAATTGGGTAATCCGAAGAGTGTTTTTAAAAGGGACTATTGAGAAAGGGGAGGGTATAAGAAACCCACAAGTGAGAGTAAGTCTTCCAGCGGGGAGCCAATACCATTGCTAGGCTTGAAGAGACAAGGGGAGAGAACAGTTCCAGAAACCTGGAGATAGCCAGGGAACCCAGAAGGTTGCCTGGCAGGAGAGACCACAGTAACTTCTACACTGCAGGGAGGGAGCCAGGGGAGTAAGTACCCCAACCTCACCCTTCTACTCCCTCCATTCCCCTGCTGGGCTCCCTATTGACCAAACATGACCAGAGGGCAAGGGAGCCTGTTGATAGTGCTCAGACTGGTCAGCGTCCCAGGGCAGATGAGGTGGAGAAGGGCGGAGAGTAGGTCTGGAGGGTCCAATGGAAGACACCTGGCACATCCTTAAGTTTACCTGACTTTTAGAGTTTATAAAAAACTTCCACACAGTCCTCACAACCACCCTGTGAGGTAGGTAGGGCAATGATTATAATCCCATTTCATAGATGAGGATACTGAGGCTCAGAGAGGTGAAACAACTTGCCCAAGGTCAAGTTAAGGGCCCTTCTCTATGAGGCCCATTGTGGGAGAAAATGGATCTGCTGGACATAAGAAAGCCTCCATCCAGAGTCTTGAGCTGGAGACTCAGACAAGGTGATCCTGGGCCTCAGAAGATGTCCGTGCGGAGTGGGAGAGGCTGTTCCATGCCACTGATGAGGAGCTTGGGCTCTTGGGACAGCACGGAGGAATCGGGCACCACTGAGGTCCCCGAGCTGCACACAGTAAGCTCTTCCCTTTCCTCCTGCCGCAGGTGCTGGAGAACCTCCTGTGACAGTGAGAAGCTGCCTCCCTCTGCAGGTTCTGAAATGGGGGAGGGAGAGTGGGGTGAGGACCTTACACATTCCCACTTGAACATACCACAGGACTTGCTGGGAAGATCCTCCAGCTCTCCCCCCCCCCATCCCACCTACCCCCAGCCTTTGGGGCTAGTTTCGTGGAATCCTAGAGCTAGAAGTGGATTTAGAGATAATAGAATTCCACCTTCTTGCTTTTAGATATTCTCGGAGAGGGGCAGCGACCTGCCCGAGGTCACACAGCAAGGAAGTGGCCACGCTGAAGCTACAGCCCCGGTCTGTTGTGCTCTGTATACATCGGCCTGGGACTCTTCTGCT
>NW_007770415.1:0-1588 GCF_000696425.1 Galeopterus variegatus | reverse complement strand
CGCTGAAGCTACAGCCCCGGTCTGTTGTGCTCTGTATACATCGGCCTGGGACTCTTCTGCTTCCTCTCACATCCCTAGATGAAGTGTGGGGCCCCGGGAACCCACCTCTTTAGACTCCACCCAGGGCCTACAGCCAAAAACCTCATAAAGCAACCTAATGTCCCAGGGTGGTGGTGATGGGGCCTCTCCCAGGGGAGGAAGGGGCAGGGCTTGAATACTCTGACCACCTGGGAAGGCTCAGGAAATGGTGCCGCCATATCTCCTGTCCCTCTGGGAGACCCCAGGACCCCTGAATCCTCCTGCCCTCCAGCCTAGCAACCCCTCACCCTGGTAGACAATGAGGCGGCAATTGTTCTGAGACTCAGGGGCATCTGCCAGGATGTCCTCAAGTGTCCGGCAGAAGAGTTTGGCCTGTTCAAGCCGATCCTCCCGGGTAAAGCCAGCTCGGCCATCATGTGACATGGCAAACAGGGTCTGCAAGGGGGTAGCATACTCCAGGACACAGGTGCCTGCCTGGAGGAGGTGAGAGGAAGACCAGACTAAGATCCAGGGCCAGGCAGACAGACTCTGGACCATGGACTGGGGCCCTAGACCCTCAGTCTGCAGACATGGAATCCTGGGAGATGGCCACTCTGATGGGGTCTATGCTGTCTGGGCTGCCTTTGCCTCTGACATCTCACTACAGAGCTGGCCTAAATTTGCCCTTCACAGATTCTTCTCCCAAAATCCCAGGGCAACAACCACAGAGGTAGGCTGTCAACTGCTCCAGCTGGAAATTGAGGCTGGGGGCTGCACTCCAGGGTTCAACTCTGGGCTGAGTTTCCCCTACACCCACATGAAGTCCTTCAGATGTTCTCATAGCCTTTGTCTAGGGAAGCTTTAAGTTACAGAGCAGGGATACTCAAGTTGAAATCATCTACTTTTTCACTGTCCCTGAGCCTCAGTTTCTGCCTCTGTAAAGGAGAGATCATCACAGTCCCTAACCCACAGAGTAATGGTCAGATTTCAATGAGATGGTCAGACAAAGCACTTAGAATAGCATCTAGCATGCAGTAAGTGCTCATAAATGTTACTTGTTATCATTTAGAGACCTGGGACCAACTGGGGAAACTGAGGCTCACAGAAGGGCAGTGAATTTTCATCAGTGCCTGCCAGGGCCCAGGTTTCTCACCGGCTGCCCGTTCTCCAGAAGCTCATAGATGCTGTTGGTATAAACCCGACCCTTGATGCCAGCACGGTCAGTGCTCTGCTGAGGCAGCACATCCAGGAAGCGAATGTTGGGGTCAGCCACACTCAGGTCGTCAGGCACCCCACAGTCCAATGGTAAGAGGATGTAGAGCCGCCGGCTCCCTGCGCCCCGTAGCATGTTGTGGAACTGATTGTAAGTTCGGATCCGGGCCTGCAGTCCTGGGTAGGGAAGCCCAAGAAATCATTCCCACTAACCCTGTCTCCCAACCTGATCCAGGACTGAAACCTAGGTCATTGGCCCCCTCAGTAGGTAGGGAGTCAAGGTTCCAGTATACTCTCATTGAAATAGAGCTCCCTACACCCTCATAACGTATGCTATCTGCTTCTGTAGAATTGCTTG
>NW_007770414.1:0-5823 GCF_000696425.1 Galeopterus variegatus | reverse complement strand
AAAGAAGAAAAATCACATGATCATATTAAGAGATGCAGAATAAGCATTTCATAAATTTTATTGTATTTTTTGACTGGTAAGGGGATTGCAACCCTCAGCAAGGTGTGGTCTGCATCACGCTCAGCCAGTGGCGTACCAGACATCCCTATATAGGATCTGAACCTGCAGCCTTGGTGCTACCAGCACTTCACTCTCCTGAGTGAGCCACGGGGTCGGCCCAGCATTTTATAAATTTTAACACCCATTAATTGTAAAAACTTTCAGCAAACGAGGCGTAGAGGGAAACTCTTCAGCCTAATAAAGAACATCTATGAAAAACCTATAGCTAATATCATAGTTAGAGGTGAAGAACTAAACGCTTCCCTGCTAAGATTAGGAACAAGTCAAAGACTTCCCCTCTCACCACTGCTCTTCAACATCTTATTAGAAGTCCTGGTTAACACAATAAGACAAGAAAAGGAAAGAAAAGGCATACAGATTGGTAAGGGAGAAATAAAACTGTCTTTGCAGGTGACATGATTATCTATGTACAAAATATGAAACAATTGACAGAAACAAAACAAAGCAAAACAAACTTCTTGGAACTAATAAGCGATTATAGCAAGGTTGCAGAATACAAGGCTAATATACAAAAGTCAATCACTTTCCCATATACCAGCAATGAACAATTGGAATTTAAAATTAAAAACATATTACCATTTACATTAGAACCCCCAAATGAAATTATTATTAATAAATTTAATAGCAAATGTACAAGAGCTATATGAGAAAAACCACCAAATTCTGTATGAGGAAAATTATGCAGTTATCAAAGAACTAAATAAATTATGAAATATTTCATGTTCATGGATAGGAAGGCTCAATATTTTCAAGATATCACTTCTTGCCAACTTGATCCATAGATTCAACACAATCCCAATCAAAATTCAAGCAATTGTTTTGTGGATCTTGACAAACTAAAGTTTATATGGAGAAGAAAAAGACCTTGAATAGCTAACTTAATGTTGAAGGACAGTGTTGTAAGACTGATACCACCCGACTTCAGGACTATAAACCTATAGTAATCAAAACCATGGTACCAGTGAGAGAACAGACAAATGGATCAATGGAAAAGAATAGAGAGCCCAGAAATAGGCACATACATATATAGTCAATTGATCTTTGACAAGGGAGCAAAGGCTACACGGTGAAGTAAAGATAGTTCTTAGCAAATGGTGCTGAAACAAATGGACATCACATGTAAAAAGTGATTCTAGACACAAACCTTATGACTTCCACAAAAATTAACTCAAAATGGATCATAGACCTAAATGTAAAATGCAAAATTATGAAACTCCTAGGAGAAAACATAAGAGAAAACCTAGATGACTTGGGTGCAGTGCTAATTTTTTAAATATAACACCAGAGGCATAATCTATGAAAGAAATAATTGATATGCTGGACTTCACTAAAATTTAAAACTCCTGCTCTGTGAAAGACACTGTCAGGAGAATGAGAAGACAAGCCACAGACTGGAAGACAATAGTTGTAAAAAGCACCTCTGATAAAGGACTGTTTTCTGTTATTCAAAATATACAAAGAACTCATAAAATGCAACAATAAAAAAAATGAACAATCCAATTTAAAAGTAGGCAAAAGACCTGAATAGACACCTCACCAAAGAAGAAGTTCAACATCATAAGTCATCAGGGAATTGCAAATCTAAATGAGATACCACTGCATGCCTATCAGAATGGCCCAATTCAGACACTGGCAATGCCAAATGCTGGTGGGGATGTGAAGCAGCAGGAATTCTCATTCACTGTTGGTGGGGAGGCAAAATGGTACAGCCACTTTGGAAGGCAGTCTTACAGTTTCTTGCAAAACTAAACATACTCTTACCATACGATCCAGGAATTGCCCTCCTTGATATTTACCAAAAATAAAATGAAAATTTATGTACACACAAAGACCTGCACATGGATGTTGATAGCAACTTTATTTATAATTGCCAAAGTTTGGAGGCAACCAAGATGTGCTTCAGTAGGTGAATGGATAAATAAACTGCGGTACTTCTAGACATTGAAATATTATTCAGCACTGAAAAGAAATGAGCTATCAAGCCATGAGAAGACATGGATAAAAAAAAAAACAAAACAGACAGGGAGGTATGTTGTTAAGTGAAAGCAGCCAATCTGAAAAGGGAACATACTTTATGATTCCACCATAGGACATTCCAGAAAAGGCAGAACTACGGGGACAGTCACATCAGTGGTTGCTAGGGGTTAGGAGGGGTGAGCAGGAAGGGATGAACAGGCAGAGTTTTAGGGCAGTGAATTTATTCTGTATGATATTATCATGGGGGATACACGTTTTAAATGTTTGTCAAAACTCATAGAATGCACAACGCCAAGAGTGAACTCTAAACTATGGACTTTGAATGGTAATATTGTGTCAATGTAGATTTATCAATTGAAAGAAATGTACCACTTTGGTGCAGGATATTGCTAAGGGAGGAGGCTCTGCATGTGTGGGGACAGAGGGTACACGGGAAATCTCTGTACTTTCTGCTCGATTTTGCTGTGAACCTAATACTATGGATTAAAAAAAGAAGAAGAAGGGGAAAAAAAAGCTGAATAACCCATCAAGGATAAGAGAATAGGTCAGGAAATGAGAAAGGTTTGTTTTTTTTTTTTGGTGGCTGGCCAGTAAGGGGACCAAAGCCCTTGACCGTGGTGTTATCAGCACCACACTCTACTGACCGAACTTACAGGCCAGCCCTGAAAAAGGCTCTTAAACATCCATTTTGCTGGGAAATGCACGCTCTAAGACTAGGCCAAGTTCTATTTTGATATTCAAGGTTTTGTGTCTGTGCACACGGAAACTCTGACATCTCTCTAAATGAGAAAGACTCATGACCGGGGGCTATGGAACAAGAAAGTGGAGCTTCAGGTACCATGTCAAGTTCTTGGCAGAGAGCCGGCACCCCCATTCTGGGGAGTGGAAGAGACTGATGAGTGGCTGCTGGGGAAATTATCCCCGTGAAGACACTTTGATTATTCTCATCACTTCTCATACTTGAATACAAAAGTAAGAACACAATGCAAATTATTTCTACATCTAAAATTAAAAATAAGACCAAAATGCTACTTCATTCTAACAGTGACCTGGGGATTCCTACTTTGAGGCAGATATTTTTATGTATTTGTTCAGGTTTATGTTGGATCACTGTGCAGCTAATAGTTTTACTACTCATTCCACTGTGATCAGCCTTCACACATCTATTATTCTTTATATGGCGTACTTCGGAAACTTCAAGCATCTTCTTTACATAGAAGAAAAAAACTGTCACCAAAGTCCACATTGTAACTTGGAATTAAATCAATAATAAAATCTGAAATATGTCTCCATCTAAAAAATTGCTCTCTCTATACCAGGAAACCTAAAGATTAATAGCCTCAACAATGCTTTATATTTGATTTCCATATTTGCAGCAGATTTTGTGAGAGTGGGGATTAAAGGAGGAGGGCCAGGCATGGAGGTGTGCATTAGAATAAAACAAAATGAGACTGGGAAAAATTACAAGGTGAAAAGCCTTTTGTTCACACAATGGAACATAATTTTGTAGTAGACATTTTTAAGCTTGTATTGTATCACATGGTGTTCTTTTGCAAGATTTCGTGTGTTGTCTTAAAATGAATTTCATTTTGTCCCAATCAATGAATTTCCCCACTTGCTATTACCTACAGGCCTTCCTAGCAGCCAGAGTTCTGGCTGTACTCCAAAACCAGGCTGACATTAAAGTAAGTAAAGTTGCTGGTGTCTGTCCAAATGTTCAACTGAGGTAGCTGGAAAATGTCACCTACACCAGGATAATTTTTAAATTCCTTCTTTCACTTTCTCCCCACGCTATGAAATTACTTCCAGCTTATTTATCTGGCTAGAGGTTAATGGAACACTAATGATGTTAATGAGCCTTTCACAGTGCAAGTTTTTTCAGGAAAGAGATATAATAGCTGTTTTCCTTCCCTTTTAATCTTTTTCATCATTCAAGAGTTACAGGCTGAAACAATTAGCAACTTGTATAGCTCTGTCTTCCTGCTCAGTCACAGCCCAGTGGGGCAAAAAGCAGGAGCCCATTAGACAGCTTCACATGTCCACAGGTGAGATCACATGGATGGATGCTACACACTGCTTCCTGCCAGAAGGCATAATGCTATTCAGGGAGAAGGGAGGGAAATTAACAATCTGTTGATGAAGCTTTTCCATGGCAGGCAGGCAGGCAGGCAGGCAGGCAGGCAGCAGGAGCTGTCCAGAGTACTGAAGAGTCATCATAAATTCTCCCCTTTTCCTTCATTAGACGGAGGACCTGTATGAGAGCCACAAACCTCGGGGGGCATCCAAATGTTTACTTAGACTAAACACCCTAAACTCATAAGGTCCATGAAAAAGAAGGACAGTTTTATAAAACAAGTTATTTAGCAATACTTCCAATTTCTTGGGCATTTCTCCACTTGGTGGTGCTTTGGCATCCTGCCTCTCTGTGCTTTGAAAGTATACATCCTAGATGCATATGGTAATTAAAACATGAACTCATAGTGCTTCTAAGATGGAAAAACATTGAAAGTAAAACATGTCCAAGATTTGAAGTAATCTTGATTCTGAGTCAGCTGGTGTTAGGTTTTATTTCTGGTGAAAAGGGCCTATAAATGCTTTCAGCAAATGCTTCAAGAAGAAATTCAGAGCACTCAAGGGAGAGGGCTGAAGAATGTGACATTTCACTTTTATTCAGAGTGTTGATTTCTTTTGTATCTAAAAGTGGATTTTAATTAAATGGATCATGGTTCACAATCAAGCTATAGAGAAAATATTACAGGCCCAAATCAAAATCAGAAACTGTGGGCATAATTTTCCTATAAAGGTCACTCTCAGTGAGAATTCAACCACTAATGCTAGCTAATCCAAGATGTAATATAAAGTGAAATATTAATAGGCCCAAACAATTTTGAACAAATTATGTGTTATAGGTGTATAATGGGTTGTTATTCACATTAAGGAACTTCTGTGTGTCCTCAAAGTTCATAGCTTAGAGACACACCTGGGAAAGCAATCAAAGGTTTGCTCTGCACCTACTATGTGCTGTCAACCCTACACATGGTGAGGTGGTGGCTAAAAATGAAATATGAGGTCTAGAGTAAAAATACAGTGGTAAATGCATACCTGAAATAACTAAGACAACAATTAGTTATGTAACCATGCTGCTGAAAGAAGCACAAAGTTCAAGGAAGAGAAAGTTCCATTCAAGCTAAGCAAAGGTGTTGACAGCTATATTGAAGAAGTTATGAAGATTTATCTAATACAATGGTACAAAGAAGAGGAAATAAAGAAAAGACGTGGGTTCATACAATCACACGTCAGAACCATTGCTCAGTGCCAGAGGGCTGATGGCTTGAGATGTGCAGAAACCAAAGGTAAGGGGATTACCTAGCAATAGCTGAGGTTTAAAATGGAGATGGCAACAACACAAACATTAAGACCTACTGAGATGAAAATGCTAAGACCTGATGACAGAACTGATTGAGTAGTAGAAGAAGAAAGACTCAAAAAGGGGAGGATGTTAGCCGGGGCAATTGGAATTATTGGGTCACAAACAGAAAAGGAATAGTTTTGTAGAAAAATCAGCATGTTCAATGGCCCCATTTTAAGATAACATGTATTGTGTCTAGATCCACCATGCGTCTGGCTAAATTGAACTATTTTAATGTTTTAAATTCCTCATTCTCCTTTCTTTTTTTTTTTTTTTTGTCTTTTTTCGTGTCCGGCAACGGATCGCAACCCTCAGTG
>NW_007770413.1:0-5824 GCF_000696425.1 Galeopterus variegatus | reverse complement strand
CAACATGAAATCCAGTTGACTATTTCAGCAGCGTATGCAACTCGGCTAATCTGAAAAATATGGATGCAGTTGAGTAGCTGTCTTCTAGGCAAACTTTAACATATGATTTGGAAAAGATCCCAAATTCTGGGGCAAAATCAAATCAATCAAAAAGGTATTAGGGGGCCGGCCCGGTGGCGCACCAGAGAGTGTGCCGCTTGGGAGTGCAGCCGCGCTCCCGCTGAGCGTTCAGATCCCATGTGGAGACTGGTTCCCGCTCACTGGCTGAGCGTGGTGTGGGCACAACACCGAGGGTTGTGATCCCGTTGCCGGTCCCCGGTACGGGCGCAACACCGAGGGTTGTGATCCCGTTACCGGTCAGTAAAAAAGACAAAAAAAGGAAAAAAAAAAAAGGTATTAGGGTTTTCTTACCATACATCAACAAAGCAGTCCTATTTTCAAAAGGTTCAGTAACATACTTTGGTTCCAAAAGGTCTCTTGAGTAGTCACTGGACCTGGAATTTTGATTCATCTCTGTCTCACTGACTCCATTGGTTTTGAACAAATCACTTCACCTTTCCAAAAGACCAGATAAAGTGTAAGGTGTCATCTAACCTCCCTGTTTCATCACCTTATTGTCCTGATTAGTTTTTAACTTGTGCTAAGAGCTATTCGTTTTCATTTGGGGAGAAATAAAAAAAGGGGGGAGTTAAGATTTTTATGCCTAACATTTCTAAAATCTGTCTAGAAGGATCTATGCCAAAATATTTAAAGTGTTTCAGTCAAATTGATGAAATCATGGATGATTTTTTTTTTCATATATGTGAAAAAGTCCTTACCAAAGGATGGTGTGATAAAAGGAATTTATATCCATGTAGTAAAGAATTTGGCCTTGCCCAAAGAAAAGATCTGGCCTATGCTGTTGGCTTCTGGGAGGTAATCCCTGGGCCCTCCTGCAAGGAGTTTCTTTGTTTGTCTGAAGTCCTTGGGTCACACTGGATAGTCTAACAATTTGATTTAGGGAAAGGAATGGCCACACCCATATTGTCTTAGGGTAGGGGCTGGCAAAAAATCAACAATGTGATGTAGGGTGGGGGCTTCAGGTCTAATAGTATCAGTCAAACTAGAAACTGAGATAAACTATGTGGGCAATCAATCAGCCATGCCTATGTAATAGTAAAAACCTTGGAAAATGAAGCTCAGATGGGATTTTCTCACTGACAGATCTCAATGCATATTGTCACAAATTGATGCCAGCAGAGTCCTGCCTTCCTGAGAAGAGGACAAGAGAGGTTCCACATTTGTTACTTCTGGATTCTGCCACATGTGTTCTTGCCTTGGCTGATTTTAATCTGTATCCTTTCCCTGTAATCAACCATACCCATAAGTAGAATAGCTTTTAGTGTGTTCTGTGAGTCAGTCTAGGAAATTATTGAAACTCAGGATGGTTTCGAGAACTCCCTGAACTTGAAGTTGATATGGGAAGTGAGAACAGTCCTGGGGACTGTGCCCTCTACTTTGTAATTGGCCTAAACTCTGAAATATCACAGTGATTTAAAAAAAAAATTAATATTTAAGATAGCTATTCTTTTTCTTACAAGTTCTGTGGCCTTCCTTTGACAATTTCCCACAAAGCAGCCAGTAGCCTCCCAGCATGATCTTTATTTAATCCTTCCGCCTTCCCTGCTACCACTCTCCCCTGTCTCTACTCACTTCACTTTTGTCCCACCAAGAAATTCTCGTTTATTATTAATGAAGGTCAGCCTCCCTATTTCTCTGGATTTTTGACTCCTACATATCCTTTTCATTGGACTTTCACCTTCTAATTAAAAGTTTTCTTTATTTCTTCTTCTTTTTTTTTTTTCTGTTGTTTTCATGACGGGTAAGGGGATCGCAACCCTAGGTGTGGTGTCGCCCGCACCGCGCTCAGCCAGTGAGCGCACCAGCCATTCCTATATAGGATTTGAACCTGCAGCGGGAGCGTCTCTGCGCTCCCAGCGCCGCACTCTCCCGATTGCGCCACGGGGTCGGCCCTCTTTATTTCTTCTAATTGTTTACATACATATTCAAAATTTTCTACCATGACTATGTATTTTTTTTTTAATAAAAAAGTAAGCTCCTGAAAACCAGGCCCACGTATTTTCCAGTCTTGACACAGATTTACACACAAAAATGTAACTGTCCAGCCCGAACAAGTAATTGACAACAATTTATATTTAACATTTTAAAAATTCTCTTTCCCAATTTTTGACATTCTTGATATAGATTACATCCTAGCTTCATAATCTCCAAAGTTTTCTCCTCTCTTTCTATATTCTTTATAAACTTTGTCTGAGAAGTTCTTTACATTCTTGCCACCTCTTTCCTTCTTATCTGTATCATTGTCTTCTTTTCTACTATTTATTCTCTGCTTTTTCTTTTTTTTTTTTTTTTTTAAGATGACCGGTAAGGGGATCTTAACCCTTGACTTGGTGCTATCAGCACCACGCTCAGCCAGTGAGCTAACCGGCCATCCCTATATAGGATCCAAACCCGTGGCCTTGGTGTTATCAGCACCGCACTCTCCCGAGTGAGCCACGGGCCGGCCCTTCTCTGCTTTTTCTAAGTGAATTCTATCTACCTTTTCTTCCCCTCACAAAATACCTACAATATGCCTTAGAAGTGAGAACCATAATTATCTACATCCACACAGCTTACTGACTATATTAACATGACTTTACTATTCCAATGTGCTCACCAAAATAACTCTACTATTCAAAGAAACTTGTCCATACAAATTAAAGTGATAAATAACATAACTTTTTATTCCAGCAACTTCCTGAAAGACCAATCAATTCTTCAACAGAAAGAATTAAAAAATAGTATACACCCCAAGAATTCTTGAATCCCTCCTCCAAATCCTCATCTTGCTGTGTTTACTAATCCTAAACCATTACAGCATCGTCCGATTCTAACCAAGCCCCTGCACTGAAAGACCCACCTTCACCTAGGTGAATATTCTGACTTTGCCTTCCTTCTTCTGAGGCTCCATTAAGACTATATCTAGGTTCTCTGTTATCATGGTAGGAACAAATTCAGCTTTGTGTTATCACAGGTAGTTTGGTAACGTTTTGAGGAGCTAGAACTCAACATAAGGCTCTGGAGTAAGGGTAAGATAGCAAGCCATCATTTTCCTCTGTGATTAAGTGTTTAGGTATGTGCTCTTGGTGGAGAGGGATGTAGAGAAATATGTTCTTGGGTGGTAGGGAAGATAAAGAAATATACAGCTGTGCTACTCTAAAATTTAACAGATTTCTACGATGAATATGTCATTTGACCCTTATGACAATACTATGTGGAAGACAGGGCATATACTAGGGTCCTTATTTTAAAGATAAGATTCATAGAGGTTAAGTGAGATTAAGATTTGAGGTACCTAATGTGAAATAGCTAGAGGAAAATTCTAAAGCGAGGATCAGCAAACTGCAACCTGTGGCCCAAATTTATGGAAATAAAACTATATTGGAACACAACCAGGCCCATTTGTTTGCATAATTGTTGTAGTTGCTTTAGTGCTACAACAGCATTGTTGAGTAGTTCCAACAGAGACCATATGGTCTGTAAAGTCTAAAATATTTACTATATGGCCCTTTACAAAAAAAGGTTTACAACCTCTGTTCTAAAACAACACATCACAAAGTTAACTCCCAAATGAAATTAATTAAACTCTAATGGACTTGAAGATATGAGTCACATAGTTCTTCATCAGCCAAAGAGATATTTGATAATATAAGGTGATAAACTGCCAGGTTCTAAAGGGTTTCAAAATATTACAAAACTCTAAAGGCCTTGAAGATATGAGTCAGATAGTTCTTCATCAGGCAAAGGGGTATTTGATAATACAAAGTGATAAACTGCCAGGTTCTAAAGGATTTCTAATTAGAAAACTCCTGGGTAGTTCTCAACCCAAATACAGATTGCACTGATATTATGAATTAAAATTGCTTTAATGGTGATCATTCAGCAAGCACCACAGGCATCTGTGCAGCAGCAAATAGCAAATAGCAGCATATAGGAACAGCTCCAATAACAAAAATGGTATTGATGAAATTTGAATTTTAAAATCTTTGAGTAAGAGAACTGATTAAGAAAAAGTCTCTATAATTGCTGAATCAGCAAAAGCTAAGAAAGGAAAGCAGTCTGACATGTGCAGGCATGAATTATCAGAAAATACATCAATAGCTTAATGGATAACAGAACCAGCTCTCCTGGAACTCACAAGATGAGTTATGTCTGCATTTTTCTGACTGATCTCCCTGCTTCTAGGCTTGCTCCCCTCTAGTCTACTTTCCAAACAAAATGATTCTTTAACAAAAGAAGCTAAATCGCATTAATTCTTTGCTTAAAACCCTCCAATGATTTCATATTGCACCAGAGCAAGATTGTCCTTGAAGCTCGTAAAGCTGCAGACTCAGGGTCCCTCATTTGCACAGGACCCTTCAAGGCCCTAGAAGGGTTGATGGCAATGTATCCACACAGTCATATTTTTTTTAAAGTTCACAAACATGAGATATTTCAACCATAACTGTCTGTCTTGGTATTTCTCCTCTGTCACATTTATCTTTGAGTCGAGTGGTACTGGAATAGACACAAGCACTTTGGAGCCTGGTGAAGTAAAAGTTGAGTTAGGAAAGCATTTAGTTTGGGTTAGTGGGATATACTACTGTATCATCATGGTTCACAATTATTTTGATGTTTATTCCAGGAATATTTCTACCATCCCCTGTGCCAACTTACATTGTGACATAACAGTTCAAGGCCTGAGGTCCTAAGATAGGAACTTGTCTTTATCATACAAGAAATATGTGGCTAGTGGAGGAGAAAAGGGTTTGAAATCTATGGAGAGAGAAGCTAGACCGTGAGAAATTCTTACAAATCTTATTGTTCACACAAAGAAAGAAATTAGAGAAAAGTTTTCACAAATTGACAACAATCCTAAAAAATGTTCACGGCATTACCAATAATGAGATGTAAAATTAAAAGAAAAATTTTTATATGGTCAATAATAAAAAGATAAATTTGGACCAAACAAGCTACAAGAAAGACTAATTTATCTTTCTGTTCTTTCTATTGAAAATGATATTACAAAATAATATGAAGAGGCAATCAGAGATATTTTAGGCTACACTAATGAAGGGGGGAAAAGTAATACAGAAAGGTGTCACAGTTAATTAGTAAAATTATTGTCATTTTTTGGATTTTGTGGCATGTGTGGTATTTGTCATTCTTTTAAAACTGATAATTTCTAGTGGGTCCCCCCACCCATTTGAATAAGTATTTGGGTGTGTGCCTGATTTTTGTATTCTTTTACTTATGGAAGGCCCAGGGATTATAAAGCTTCAAGCCCCACAAATCCTGGATTCACCTTTGAATATTAGAGTTAAATGCAATGCCCTTATAATTGGGCCATCAAGCCCTGCATGCTGGAGACCTGCTATTCTCCAGTTCACCTCCAACATTCCCACCCTCACTCACTCCATGCCAGCCACTGTACCACTTGCTGTGCCTAGGCCACACCCAGCACATTCCTGCCACAGGACTTTTGCACTGGCTGTTTCCTCTGTGTAATGCTTGTTTCCCACATGTTACCATGACTTTCTTCTCACTTTCTTAAGGTCTCTACTAAAATACTACCTTAATAGAGCAGACTTTTCTGATTACCTATTTAAAATAGTACTACTCTCCAGCTCCCATCACTTTCTGTCATCTTACCTTGGCTTATCTTTCTTAACCGAGTAATGCCTTAAGAAGTTATTAGTTTAGGGCCGGCCCGGTGGCGCACTGCTACAGTGCGCCGCTTGGGAGC
>NW_007770412.1:2977-5824 GCF_000696425.1 Galeopterus variegatus | reverse complement strand
ATATACCTGGGATTATACACTATGGGACCTTTAGTGTCTCCTGAATCGAGATTTTAGTATGATCTGTATGGGGCATAAATAATTCCAGAGCTTATCTGGGATAATTGTCTCCGTAGGAAGAAGTGTGATTTTACTTGTTTTTATGCTGCAGCCATACCTCCTTTAAGGAACCTGTGAATGGGGGTCTAAAGACACCAGTATGAGTGTGAGGCAGGGCTAGGCTGAGTCAATTAACCACAGTGCTGGAGGGTACCGAGTGGGTTAGCGGTGTTGTTTTCTAACTGTGCTGGGTGGTTGACTCTTCCGTTCCTTCTCTGGTAACAAAGTGAGAAGACCCTTGCTGACACTTTCAGCCCATGTGTGGATGGGTGAGGGGAGGGGAAGGGGGGTGGAACGGGGAGGAGGAAACCAGGTTCAAGTGTGTACTAAAAAATTTGGGTGGGGGGCCAATGGCCTCAGCCACACCCCTTGACATTTGCCACCAGCCCAGTGATGACCACCAAGGTGCCACAGGAAGCGTCCTGGGCTCCCAAGCCAGGGCAGTGGGGGACCTAAAGCCTCAGCCATGCCTCACCCCCCAGCATCTGCAACCAACCCAGCAACGACTGAACCTCCACTGGAAGCCCCCTGGTCCCACCTGCCGGAATGAGGGGGGTGCCACAGGCCTCAACCATGCCCCTTCCTTCCTCCCACTCTCACCCTATTTCCCTCCCACTTCCTCTCCTCCTCCCCCCAACTGTTCTACAACATCTTAGAATGTAAAAAAATAACAATATTAATAAATAAATAAATTTTTTAAAAAATAAAAAATTAGTTCTAAAAGAAAAAAAAAGAATTTGGAGCTGCTGCTATCAATTAGTTGTTTCTCAACTCATCATGGATATGGATTTTAATTAGAGCAAGAGGGATTATGATTTAATTTGTAGAGACTAAATGGATTATTGTAAAAGAAAGGAAATGATCTGCACAGACCCTGTTTTAGTCCATTTTGTGTTGCTATAACAGAATTACCTCAGACTGGGTAATTTGTAAAGAAGAGAGGTTTATTTGGCTTACGATTCTGGGACAGTTGCATCTAGTATCGGCCTCAGGCTGCTTCTACTCATGGCGGAAAGTGGCAGGGTGCTGGTGGGTACAAGCAGATCACATGGGGAGAGGAAGCAAGAGAGAGAGAGAGGAGGCGCCAGGGTCTTTCTGAGCAACAAGCTCTCGCAGGAAATAATAGAGCAAGAACTCACTCATTAATCCCCCCTCCCCCAGGGAGAGCATTAATCCATTCATGAGGGATCCGCCCCCATGACTCAATCAGTTTCCAACACTGCCACATTGGAGATCAAATTTCCACATGAGTTTTGGAGGGGACAACACATCCAAACTCCATCATTCCAGCCCTGGTCCCCCAAAACTCATGTCACTCTCACATACAAAAATACAATCATTCCATCCCAACAGTCCCAAAAGTCTTAGCTTGCTCCAGCACCAACTTAAAAGTCCAAAGTCCAAAGTCTCATCCTAGACAAAAAGCAAAAGTCCTTCCAACTGTGAACCTGTAAAAACAAAACCAAATTTATCTACTGCCAAGATACAATGGTGGAACAGACATTGGGTATACATTCCCATTCCAAAAGGGAGGAATAGGCCAGAAGAAAGGAAAAACAGCCCCAAACAAGTCTGAAACTCAGCATGGCAGACATCATGTCTTAAAGCTCCAAAATAATGTTCTTTGACTCCAAGTCCTGCATCCTGGGCACAATTGGGCATCTGGGCCCCCAAAGCATCAGGCAGCCTTGTTCTCACAGCTCTGCCAGGCATAGCCCAGTGGGTCACACTGTTGCCTGTGGCTTTTCCAGGCCTACTTTGCATGTTACCAGTGGCCCCAGAGTTCTGGTGTCCTGGTGGCAGCCCTGCTGCCTTGGCTCTACTAGACATTTTCCTGGTGGAGGCTCTCTGTGGGGGCTCCTACCCAACTTTTCTGCTCAGCATTGCTCTAGTAGATGACCTCTGTGGTGGCTCCACCCCTGTGGCAGGTTTCTGCCTGGGCTTCCAGGCTTTTCCATACATCCTCTGGAATCTGGGTGGAGGCTGCCATGACTCCACTGCTCTCACGTCCTGTTGGCCTGCAGACTTAACACAATTTGGACACCACCATGGTTTCGGGCCTCTACTCTCCAGGGCTGCTGCACAAACCATGCTTGGGGCTTCTCCAGCTGGAGCAGCTGGGATGTAGGGAGCAGGATCCTGAGGGCAGCTGCGCTCTAGGTCTGCCCTCCAGGATAACAGAGTCACGGCCCCTCAATCAATTCCCAGACTTGAGCCAGTTTACAGACCCAGCAAATCATAAGGTTGGACGTGCACAGCAGCACTCCATCATCAAATGGAAATGGTATATAGGTGATCAGGCCGGAGCAGGTCCTGAAGGCACAAGTAAGTTACATGAAGAAGTGGCCCAAATGCCCATGGTTCCTACTCCTGCTACACTGCCTTCTCTCCCCCAGCCTGCACCTATGGCCTCATGGGGAGTTCCCTATGATCAGTTGACAGAGGAAGACAAGGCTAGAGCTTGGTTTACAGATGGTTCTGCACGATATGCAGGCACCTCCCGAAAGAGGACAGCTGCAGCACTGCACCTCTTTTCTGGGACATCCCTGAAAGACAGTGGTGAGGGCAAATCTTCTCAATGGGCAGAACTTTGGGCAGTGCACTTGGTTGTGAACTTTGCCTGGAAGGAGAAATGGCTAGATGTGAAATCATATACTGATTCATAGGCTGTAGCCAATGGCTTGGCCGGATGGTCAGGGACATGGAAGGAACATTATTGGAAAATTGGTGAGAAAGAAATTTGGGGAA
>NW_007770412.1:0-1977 GCF_000696425.1 Galeopterus variegatus | reverse complement strand
TTGGAAAATTGGTGAGAAAGAAATTTGGGGAAGAGGTACATGGATGGACCTCTCAGAGTGGGCAAAGGATGTGAAGATATTTGTTTCCCAGGTGAAAAAAGGTGACCTCAGCAGAGGAGGACTTTAATAACCAGGTGGACAGGATGACCTGTTCTGTGGATACTAGTCAGCCTCTTTCTCCAGCCATCCCTGTCATCACCCAGTGCGCTCATGAGCAAAGTGGCCATGGTGGCAGGGATGGAGGTTATGCATGGGCTCAGCAACATGGACTTCCGCTCACCAAGACTGATCTGGCTACAGCGACCGCTGAGTGCCCAATCTGCCAGCATCAGAGACCAACACTAAGCCCCCAATATGGCACCGTTCCCCGAGGTGATCAGCCAGCCACCTGGTGGCAGGTTGATTACATTGGACTGCTTCCATCATGGAAAGGGCAGCGTTTTGTCCTTACTGGAATAGTTACTTACTCTGGATATGGATTTGCCTTCCCAGCACGAAATGCATCTGCCAAAACTACCATCCATGGACTCATGGAATGCCTTATTCACTGTGATGGCATTCCACACAGCATTGCTCCTGAGCAAGGAACTCACTTCACAGCTAAAGAAGCGCAGCAATGGGCTCATGCTCATGGAATTCACTGGTCTTACCATGTTCCCCGTCATCCTGAATCAGCCGGTCTGACAGAATGATGGAATGGCTTTTTGAAGTCACAGTTACAGTGCCACCTTGGCGCCAATAACCTGCAGGGCTGGGGCAAAGTTCTCCAGCAGGCAGTATATGCTCTAAATCTGCACCCAATACATGGTACTGTCTCTCCCATAGCCAGGATTCACGGGTTCAGGAATCAAGGGGTGGAAATGGAAGTGGCACCACTAACCATTACCCCTACGAACCCATCAGCAAAATTTTTGCTTCCTATCCCCACAACTTTATGCTCTGCTGGTCTAGAGGTCTTAGTTCCAGAGGGAGGAATGCTTCCATCAGGAGACACACAAATGATCCCATTGAACTGGAAGTTAAGGCTGCCACCTGGCCACTTTGGGCTCCTCATGCCTCTGAATCAGCAGGCTAAGAAAGGAGTTACTGTGTTGGCTGGGGCGATTGACCCAGACCACCAAGGGGAAGTTAGACAAGTACTTCACAATGGAGGTAAGGAAGATTATATCTGGAATACAGGAGATCCCTTAGGATGTCTCTTAGTACTACCATGCCCTGTGATTAAGGTCAATGGAAAATTACAACAACCAAATCCAGGCAAGACTACACATGGCCCAGACCCTTCAGGGAGGAAGGTTTGGGTCATTCCACCAGGTAAGGAACCACGACCCGCTGAGGTGCTCGCTGAAGGCAAAGGGAACACAGAATGGGTAGTAGAAGAAGGTAGTTATAAATACCAGCTTCGGCCACATGACTAGTTACAGAAATGAGGATTGTAATTGTTCTCCCTGTTGTGTTAAGAATATGTCTCTATGTGTATATACTGTACACATATTAAGCAATTATCTTTGTTTTTGTTCCTCTTGTTCTCTATCATGTACCATGAGATTTACTGACTTTATACCAGCAATTAAATGTTGTTAACCTTACTTCATAGTATTTGCAATTTTGTTATGGGATATTGGGAGAAGAGTAAATATCATTTAAGGACTTCACCTTTTTCATCTTGGAAAGGGATTAATGCATTTCCGGTTGTACGCAGGATAACATATCATGTTAGGCGAAACTATTATGTTATTGTACCATCTGAAAATTAAGTGTGAGTATGGACACCAAGTTGACAAGGGGTGGACTTGTGAAGGTTAATTCTAGATGTCAACTTGGTTAGATGAAGGAACACTGAGAAACCTGGTAAAGCAATCTTTTCAGGTGTGTCCATGAGGGTGTTTCCAGCAGAGAATAGTATCAGAGTCTGAGTGGTCTGGGTGTGAAAAACCCACCCTCAGTGTGGGTGGGAACCGTCCAATCCACTGGGGG
>NW_007770411.1:5131-5825 GCF_000696425.1 Galeopterus variegatus | reverse complement strand
AAACAACTTTACAAGAAAAAAACAAACAACCCAATTAAAAAATGGGCAAAAAGGCCGGCCCGTGGCTCACTCGGTAGAGTTTGGTGCTGATAACACCAAGGCCACGGGTTCGGATCCTATATAGGGATTGCCGGTTTACTCACTGGCTGAGCGTGGTGCTGACAACACCAAGCCGAGTGTTGAGATCCCCTTACCAGTCATCTAAAAAAAGAAAAAAAAATGGGCAAAAGAACTAAGTAGGCATTTCTCTTAGGAAGATATACAAATGGCCAACAGACATGTGAAAAAATGCTCAACATCACTCAGCATCCGGGAAATGCAAATCAAGACAACATTGAGATACCATCTCACTCCAGTTAGGATGGCTAAAATCCAAAAGACTCTGAATGATAAATGCTGGAGAGGTTGAGGAGAAAAAGGAACTCTCATACATTGTTGGTGGGACTGCAAAATGGTGCAGCCTCTATGGAAAATGGTAAGGAGTTTCCTCAAACAGTTGCAGATAGATCTAGCATATGACCCAGCTATCCCACTGCTGGGAATATATCCAGAGGAATGGAATTCATGAAGTCGAAAGTATACCTGTTCCCCAATGTTCATCACAGTGCTCTTTACAATAGCCAAGAGGTAAATCCAGCCCAAATGTCCATCATTGGATTAGTCGATATGGAAATTGTGGTATATCTACAGAATG
>NW_007770411.1:2511-3426 GCF_000696425.1 Galeopterus variegatus | reverse complement strand
ACCATCCTAATAATTCTCTTCACATCTTTGGTAAAAGTTAGTTTGTCATCTTTGATGACAGAATAAGGGTAAATAAAAATCATACATTTATTATTAGTAGTGAGCAAGAAATTACAATTTTTAAAAGTTTCACATAAGGGCCAGCCCAGTGGCGCACTGCTGCAGTGCGCCGCTTGGGAAGCGCGGTGGCGCCTCCGCCGAGGGTTCGGATCCCACGTACAGACCGGCTGCTCACTGGCTGAGTGATGTGCGGGAGCAACACCGAGGGTTGCGATCCCGTAGCCGGTCCCGGTCCAGTACGGGCGCGACACTGATGGTTGCGATCCGTTGCTGGGCACGAAAAAAGACAAAAAGGAAAAAAAAAAAAAGTTCACATAAAATGTTAAATTAGATGACAGTGTGATATGTAAATATAGCTGAAATGAAGGTAACCATAAACAGAAGCCTGTTACATAACAAATATCTTGTGGGTACAAACAGCCTCTGGAAATTCCATTTGACTGTGAGGACCTTATGAATCAAATAATCCATTTTTGCTCCTCTCCCCCTGCTTTTCTCCAGGTGATTCAGGGTGATAGGTTCATTTGACTGCAAGATTCTATGAACCAACCATGTGACAGGATTAACAGTGACCTCAATGAAAACTCTTATGTCATCTAAGGAAAATGTCAGGATCAAAGAAAGTAACAGCCCCAGCTCCTTCTTACGTGGTATGATAGTAAAATCTACAAACAAAAATGTTCCAGGAGGAAAGACTGGAGTAATCTGAGATTCTTATCTTGGAAGGGAAATGACTTCAAGGAGCAGGGGTAAAAATGAGAGGGAGAGAAAAAAGTCTCCAAAAGGCATTTTCATTTGTTATTAAATTGCTTATCAAATTGGACAGAACTCTGACAAGCCCCAGAAAGGACATAT
>NW_007770411.1:0-684 GCF_000696425.1 Galeopterus variegatus | reverse complement strand
TAGTAGTTACTGATTGATAAGGATGATGATCATAATAAGAATTATGATGATGGTGATGATGGTGATGATGATGATGATGGTGATGAGGATGATGATGATGAGGATGATGATGGTGATGATGATGAGGATGAGGATGAGGATGGTGATGAGGATGATGATGAGGAGGAGGAGGATGATGGTGATGAGGATGATGATGATGATGGTGATGAGGATGATGATGATGAGGAGGAGGATGATGAGGATGATGATGATGGTAATGATGATGATGATGATGATGGTGATGAGGATGATGATGGTGGTGATGAGGATGATGATGAGGATGATGATGATGGTGATGAGGATGATGATGAGGATGAGGATGATGATGAGGATGAGGATGATGATGATGATGGTGATGAGGATGATGATGAGGATGATGATGATGATGGTGATGAGGATGAGGATGAGGATGATGATGATGGTGATGATGGTGATGAGGATGATGATGAGGATGATGATGATGGTAATGATGATGATGATGATGGTGATGAGTTTGAGGATGATGATGATGGTGATGAGGATGATGATGGTGATGATGGTGATGAGGTTGATGATGAGGATGATGATGAGGATGATGATGAGGATGATGATGGTGATGATTATATGACGATCACCATCTTAATATATGCAACAGAAGTAGGACCT
>NW_007770410.1:0-5825 GCF_000696425.1 Galeopterus variegatus | reverse complement strand
ATTCAAAACATAAGATAACTTATATAATTCACAGAACATAATTGGATTCTCAAAGATTGCCACGACTAACAGAAGATTTTTTAATCTTTTCACTTTTATAATTTAATGTTTCAACTAATGAAATCCACTTATCTTGATCATGCATAGATTAGTTGATAATAATCACAAAAGGAAATTATTTCTAGGTACTGGGGATAATGGGTAAACATAATTTGTGTTTAAATTCTATGTGATTTGTCTCATATTATGACAGAACTTTCAACTCGATGCTGGTGTTTTAAATTAAAACATCAAATCAGTTTATACATCTGGCCTTACTTGGTGGTTTTCTAACTTGCCAATGGTATATCTTAAATGTACTTATATTAATCATTGTTCAAAATAGCCACATCATTAAATAATCATTTTTTGAAAAATATATGTTCTTAGAAACGGTACATACACCCACTTCAGCTTTTGTTGTCAAATCATGGGCGGGGGTGGGGGTTGGGAGGAAAAGAATGCAAAGTCTGCATTTGGGACCCTCAGCTAACTCCCAGAGTTGTTTCATGTGAGTCTTGATTCTGTTGCCAAAGAGAAGATGGAGACGCATGTGGCCACATTGTCATACTCTTCTGCCAGCTGCAAACCTCATCACAGTTCCCGTGAAGTACATTTCCACAGATCAGGTTTCTGCCAGGGAAGACTTTAACAATCTCCTACTCTGCTTTCAACCAACAACAATTAGTATTAGCAAATGGTTCAGGCCACTGCCTGGGATTACATATGATTTCTATTCAAAAAAGACAAACTTTTACTCAAACCAGACCCACATGCTGAACACTTGAGCTCCCCTCTTAGATATAATGAAGTTGAGACAGTTTCTACCTTTCATTTAAATAAAAAATCACTCTCACATTTGAAATCAAGTTGGCTGTTTTCCCTTGGCTGGGTTAGCCATCTGGTGAGGGGGACTTTTGGAGTACTTATGTTCAGGCCAGGAGTTCAGGGGAAAAAAAATCATTATCCTTTTGTCCTTTTGTGCCTTACTCTTTTAATGTGGTCAAACTTTTTCTTCTTTCTTTCTTTTTAAATGTTTTCACAGCATTTTTTTTCCTGCTTTCAGACAACACATATGGCAAATAAGTTAAATTTGTAATACATTTTACAGTCCAAATTTGCTTTTTCAGAGTATGGATCAGAAAAGCGCATACTTGATTGAGGTCACTATAGCTCATTGTAAAACAATGAAGATTCAAAGGATCATTCTCTTGATCTACTACATACCTGTGGTTCTCTTAATATTGCTATGTTATTTTTCAGGGTAAGGTAAGGTCAGTTTCCTTTCCATGTGTTTCAGAGGTTTACAATTGCCTCATATAGAGGGATTACAACCTTAGCATGTTCAGGGATTTTACTGTCCTTTTCAGTTAAATTCTTTAGAAATAGGTCTTGATGTCTACTACCTAGCCAGTCACTCTTGTGGCTGTCTCCTTCACGGATAGAAGGTGAGCATATCAAGCAGTTAAGATACCTGTTCAGAACAACCACCTCATAGTAACAATTCTTTCCATGACATTCCCTTTGCTTTCAGAAAATCATAGATAATTCAGTTATAAATTTTATGGACCTGAAGGTAGCTGAAAAGATCATTCCTGTTTTATGGATGAAGTAATTAAATTTCAGAGAAATAAGGTGATTTTTTTCAAGTCCACTCAGGTCAGACAGAGGAGAGAGGATGCTAGAACTTAGATACTTTTTACTTTTTATAACTTTATTCATATTCACATGTTGTAATACAGGCGTACTGCATCTTTGAGTAAAAAAAAATTTTTATATGAGTGACAATTTGCAGGAAACTATGCTTTTTAATAAAATTCTCATTATAAAATTGCATAGATCCAATTAGGAACTTGTTTGGGAAAAGCTCACCTTTTCTGAGTCATTGAACAAGTAAATCTGTTTGTAAGATTCATATTAGTATCTATGCATAGTACTCTAGGGTCATGGGGAATTTTTTGTTTTGTATATAAGTTCTAACAAAATACTCTGAGTGTACTGAAACATTTTAATATTAAGTTTCAAAATCAATTGATTTGATATTAATTTTCACAAGAAGAAGAAGGAAAGAAAATTAGAGGTGAAGTCAATGGCATGGAAAGACTTTTATAATGTCTCAATTTGGCTAGACAGAACTAAATTTCCCAGAATCCTCTTTCTTGTGTAGCGTGGGACACAGGGGAAATTCTTGGGACATTTGGGAGGTGGAAGGGAAGCAGCAGCTATTTTGCAGCTCCCACATATGACTGCTCATCTGCTGCCTCACCCTGTTGGCATGAAGCAGCAGGTGGGCCTCCAACTACTCTGTCTTCCTCTGGATTCTCCTTCTGCTTCTCTGACTCCTGGGTCCGGTGGGTACGTTTAGCTCTGTGACAAAAGTCCCTACTTTCTGTAGGACACTTGTATTGCTATTGCTGCTGTAACAAATTACCACAAACACAGTGGCTTAAAACAATTTATTATCTTACAGTCCTGCAAGTTAGATGTTTGACATACACCTCACTGGGATAAAATCAAGATGTTTTCAGGGATACATTCATTTCTAGAGGCTTTTAGAAGTGAATACATTTCCTTTGGCTTTCCAGCTTTTGGAGGATGCTCACATCCTTTGGCTCATGGTTCCCTTCTGTCTTCAAAACCAGCAATGGCTTTGCAATGGTACTTCTTAAGATCAGCTGATTAGCAACCTTAATTTGATCTGAAACCCTAATCCCCCTTTGCTATGTAAAAACCACATTCATAGGTTTTAGGGATTAGGATGTGGACATCTTTGGGTGGGTCATCATTCTGCCTACACTCTTGTTATCAAGGTCAGAGGCAACAAGAATCTACAAGGGTTTTAATTATCTTTGTGGGGGTCTAGCTTGTGCTTGTGGGTTCCAGTCTGCTTTTGTTCTTCCTCACTTTATATCCATCTTCCCTTCCTGACTGCCCATCCTGAGAACTTCAGGATCCAGCATCAGATGCAGAGACAACAGCCTTTCGAAGACTGTTTAATCAGTCCCATAGTTGCTTAAGGCTAATTTCCTGTACCAAGTATCTCTCTACATCTATCTATCTATGTATCTGCCTATGTATCTATGTATCTATCATGTATGTATGTATGTATGTATGTATGTATGTATGTATATATGTATCTATCTATCTATCTATCTATCTATCTACCTACCTACCTAATCCCTAGCATATTTGCCTACTGATACGCTGTATAATTCATCCTTAGGCAGGTGTAGGCATAAGAGAAACACACTGATGTCATCATGGCTGTTGGAGTTTAGAGCTAGTGTAGCACAAAAGGTCTATGTTTGGAATCACTTTTGTTGTGGTGGCCATCTCTCATGTCTTTTAATACTTGTCCATATTGCATTGGCCAGAACTAGTAACGTGGTCATGCCTAATTTCCAGGGTGCAGGAAGTATGAGAAATGTAATCCCTGTTCTTGGAAATAAAGGAGAAGTTAATATTGATAAATAGTATAATGTCTACCACAAGAGTGGTAAGAAAGAAAAAAGTGGAAAAGAAGGAAATGAGGGGCAATGGATGGAAGACGAAAGGAGTAGTTGCAAAAGATGAGCTCTGCTTGGTTCTCTCCTCACAGTCCCAGCAAGAGGCAAGCTGCCAAGTCACCATCTTTTATTTAATCCTTTGTTTGTCCTGATGGAGAAAAGAATTTTGTATTAGTGAAGCCCACGATGGCAGCATTATTGCTGTCAAAGCTGGAAAAGGGAAATTTTGGGGAAAATTTTTATATAAACATTTTTCATGATTTTCTTCTTTAAAATTCGAGCTCAATGTGAAAAATAAAAGGGATATTGAGATTAAACACCTTAACTATAAAAGCATTTATATTACTCGTAGGCAAATAATATATTCCTTTAAGTATTAAGCAAACAGATAATCATGGGAAATGAGTTTGAATAACTTGAGGTGTGGGACAAATGACCAACTCTGTTTCATTAAACTGTTAAATTCTTCATGAACAAGGGGATTTAAGGTTCTTTTGTGCTGAATTAAGGGAAAAAAAATTGGTAGGAGGCTCTTTTTCTCTACTGTATTACAAATCCACTAGAAACATCTAGATATTTTTCCTTTCCCCATTTTCTACCCTCCCAACTGACTGTAAATGGAATGTAGTCATAAAAGTTAGTTTAGAAAATGTAGTAGTGTATATAGTCACAAAATTCCTGTATGTAATTGGTGTACGCAGTCTTCCTCTAATGAATCTCTCACAGAAACATCGATAGTGACTCAGAATTGTCTGGAAATTTGACAGTCTGGAAAAATTTTGACATTTGGTGGATGTCCACATTCACATATTGGAAAGAGCACGTCCAATTTATCTTCTTGTCTAACTTCATTCAAAACTTCTCCATTTGTGGATCAGCTGGTGTGCTGATGCGGTTGCCAGAACACCACTCCCTCCAAGAGCACCAGCCACATCCTGGCCTGTGGCCCACTGGCACACTCGCTCCTCTTTGTGAATCAGGAGTAGAGTGTGAACTCAATCTGCTACACACACAATGGCTCATTCTTGGAGTGTGGCTGTCTAGACCATTTCCTTCACACAGTGGCTCAAGGGTCCTTTTATGGAGTGATTACTGGAACATTAAATTGCAAGTAGTGGCTTCTTCAACAGAATCCTTACCCAGGTCCGACAGTGGTGTTTTAAGTGGTCTTCTTCCATAGATTAGCATGGTCATTAATGTGTCTATTCACATTAGCTTTAAAGTGAGTTTTCTTGCAGCTGAAGCTCTTTACCTCTCACCTGTTCTCTCTTTAGAAATGAAGACGATTTAGTCCTTACTCCTTCCTTTTTTTTGGGGGGGGGTTTATTGTTAGTTTTCTGGACTGGGATATAAATTTTGGAGGAAAAAATAGAGTAGGTAAAACAAATCCAAGACATCTAGATACTCCAGCTGGTATCTGTGAGTTTTAAACCAGTTTGAGGGAAGTCAGGAAGTCAAAGTATTTGGTTTTTTTGGCCATTATGGGGATCTGAACACTTGACCTTGGTGTTACAAGGCAGTGCTCTAGGAAGTCCAAGTGTTTGAAAGGACATTTAATGCCTCTGAACTCCTGAAACTAGGCCTATGGTTCCACACTTGTTAGTCAAGCAACTTAATTTGCATGTGCCTCATCTTTTTTATTTCAAAAAAAATTTTTGAAATAAAAAAAGGAAAAGGAAAAGAAAAGGATGTCTAATCAGTAACAATAGCAAAATATTTGATGCAAGGAAAGAGATCAGAGCAGAATAGGAGGAAAATGAACTATGAATATATTAAACAAAATTGTAAGATGCATATTTTTTGGAGCTTGAAACTATGGCTCACTTTATGTCAGATTTAGGAAAGCCTCTTTCCTCTTAATGTTATAAAAATGTCACCCTACTCTTTCTTCTATTGCTTTTGTGATTTTTTTTGCTTAGATTGTTAACCCAGTTGTAATTTATTCTTGCGTATGTCTTAAGAGACATTTTGTCCAATTGTCTCAACATCTTTCATTTAATCCTCTTCTAATTAATTTACGAGATACCTTTATCCAATTCTAAATTCCCTAAAACACCTGGATCTGTTTCTGGTGCATTGACTTTGCCAGTATCATATGTTTCAGTTACTGCAGTTGTGTATTGTGTTCTGATATTTGGTATATCAAATAAAAAATATCCTGTCTTCTTTTATAGGTGAGATTTAGAATCGACTTGTCACATTTATTAAGAAATTCCATTTAGGGCCGGCCCGGTGGCACACTGCTACAGTGCGCTGCTTGGGAGCGCGGTGGCGCTACCG
>NW_007770409.1:5481-5825 GCF_000696425.1 Galeopterus variegatus | reverse complement strand
TATAGCAGCAATAGAAAACTAATAAACTATAGAAGAAAGCAGTTTATTGTATAAACACTTTAATTAGGTCTTTATATTTTTGATGTAAATTGCCCCTTTTTTTTTACAGGTAGTTGAACTAGTATATAATAAAAAAAATTTATATGAAACAAAAATCTCGATTTGTTCTCCATTAAACAAAGACAAAACCCAAAAATTTTTAAGGGGATTTATTAATGTTAAGTTTCCAAATAAAGTTCTTCTGCCTAATCCGACATGTTTTTCCATTAGAGAAAAATAGTGACCAATTGATCAAAGACACATGATATTGGTTAATTTGCTATTAAATTATGGTGCAGTTATCT
>NW_007770409.1:2424-3589 GCF_000696425.1 Galeopterus variegatus | reverse complement strand
TTGCTAGAGCCTCAGTGTAAAGAAGCTAGAGATATAAAAACTCCAGGGGACCTAGTCATAGGGGGTCCCTCACATCTTCATCTGATTTTCCTCTAGGAGCTCTACCAGCTTCTCACCGTAAATATTGGGGAACAAAATCTCCTACCCTTTTAGCAGAGAGAGGGAGAAAGAAACCATTTTAAAATACTTCAGAGCATTTTCTTCTTCTTAACAAGTTCTGCCCTTACTAGAAACTATTTTGTTAAATCTAACCTGCTGGGATATTATCAGAACGTAACTTACCCAAGGGAAGGAAAATACCCAACTGCAGCTCCCTCCAGCCACCTAAAAGGTAAGGGGCTGAGAAACTAAGAAGCACTGGTAAAGTTTATGATGCAGGGCCACAGGCTCAGCCTAAGACTGAGACCTAAGCATAGGACTGTGGAACACTTTCTCCCCACACCTTACCGCCACATTTCTAAGAAACCATTTACAATGGTTCTATTTACTCAGTACATCATGTCAGCCTTTCAACAACAACAACAACAACAACAAAATGACAAAATATACTAAACGGCAAAACAAACAAACAAACAAAACACAGTTTGAAATGACTGAGTGAGTATCAGAACCAGAGTCAGATATGGCAGGGATGTTACAATTATCAGATCAAGAATCAAAACAAGCTATGATTAACATGTCAAAGGCTTTCATGAAAAAAGTAGATAACATGCAAGAACAGATAAATAATGCAGGCAGAGGGATGGAAATTCTAAGAAAGAATTGGGAGGAAATGTTACAGATCAAAGACACTGTCACAAAAATGAAGAATGCCTTTAAAGGACTCANAAGCACTGGTAAAGTTTATGATGCAGGGCCACAGGCTCAGCCTAAGACTGAGACCTAAGCACAGGACTGTAGAACACTTTCTCTCTCCCCACACCTTACCACCACGTTTCTAAAAAGCCATTTACCACAGTTCTATTTACTCAGTACATCATGTCAGCCTTTCAACAACAACAACAAAGTGACAAAATATACTAAACAGCAAAACAAACAACAAACAAAACACAGTTTGAAATGACTGAGTATCAGAACCAGAGTCAGATATGGCAGGGATGTTATAATTATCAGATCAAGAACCAAAACAAACTATGATTAACATGCTAAAGGCTTTCATGGAAAA
>NW_007770409.1:0-234 GCF_000696425.1 Galeopterus variegatus | reverse complement strand
TGCACCTAAAGACAGAGCATCAAAATACATGACATAAAAACTGATAGAATTGCAAGGAGAAGTAGATAAACTAGAGACTTAGAGCCCTCTCTATCAGAAGTGAGCAGACCCAGCTGGCAGAAAATTAGTAGAAACAGAAGTGAACTCAAGAGCACTGACACTTCACTGGATATAATCGGCACAGACTACTTCATCCAACAAGAGCACAAGACACATTCTTCCTGAGCTCACATG
>NW_007770408.1:0-5825 GCF_000696425.1 Galeopterus variegatus | reverse complement strand
CGCTCAATACACACAACAGATTATTAATATTCTCCCCTGGAGGAGGTGGTGCTGGCCACAAGGTGGTCCAGGTCAGGTGATGTAGTTGCAGAATAATAGCATGGTCTGCAGAATAATGGCCCCCCAAAGATGTTCACGACCTAATCCCCAGAACCCATGAATATGGTTACACGGCAAAGGGGAAATAAGGTTGCAGATGGAATAAATGTTGCAAATCAGCTGACTTTAAGAGAGAGAGAGATTATTTTGGATTATCCAGGGGCCCAATGTCCTCACAGGGTCCTCATAAGAGGAGGCAGGAGGGTCAGAATCAGAGAGAGACTGGAAGATGCTGCGCTGCTGGCTTTGCAGATGGAGGAAGGGGCCACGTGCTGAGGGCTGCAGAAGCCTCTGGAAGCTGGAAAGGAGGACACAGATTCCCCCTGGATCTTCTAGGAGGGACCGACCCTGCCCAAACTTTGATTTTAGCCCAGTGAGACCCATGTTGAACTTCTGACCTCCAGAACTATAAGATAATAAATTTTTATTGTGTTTATCACTATGTTTGTTGTTATTATGTTACAGCAACCACAGACGACTAAGACAGGCAGTCACTGGCACTGGCATATGTGGAAGGTCAAGAGTATGTCCATTGTTCCCTGCCTCCTGACATTCGTCTTCCTTTCTTCCTCACTTGCAGAATCACTGCTGGATTGAGGAGGATGAGAGATGGCATTCAGTTAAGACTTCATTTCCCAGACTCCCTTGCAGCTAGTGAGGTGTGGCCATGCCACTGAATTCTGGCCAATGAGATTTTAAGAGGGCTTCTGGGAAGGCTCTATAAAGAGGACAGTTCACTGGAGAAAGCCTCCTTTGTCCTTCCACCCTCTTTCCTTCCTGCTGATGGACCAAGGGTGTGATGTTCGGAGCTTCGGCAACCATTTTGGGCCATGAGGAGCAACATGATAGACACACTGAAGAAGACAGAAGACTACGTTTTGTGTGTGTGTGTGTGTGTGTGTGTGTGTGTGTGTGTGTGTATTTTGGCAGCTGGCCAGTATGGGGATCCAAACCCTTGTCCTTGGTGTTACAACACTACACTCTAACCAACAGAGCTAATCAGGCAGTACAGGACTATGTTTTTAAATAGCCACGTTAATCAGTCCTGGATGAATCGGTCATCCATTTATTTAACAAGCATTTACTGAGCACCTTCTGTGTGCCAGGCCTTAACCAGGCACTGGGAACATGTGAACAAAACAAAAAATTCCTTCCCTTGGGGAAGGTGGCAGCCGACCATAGACAAATACATAGTGTTAGGAAGAAAAGTGAGGACAGTAAGAGAGAGGAGGGACTGATCAGTGAAGGCTCTTGGAAGAGGTGCCTTTTGATGAAAGACCTGAATAACTTGTTGCATAAGATGTAAAATGTTTCTTAATGTTGAAACATGTTAACATGGAGTTTCCCATTCCTTGCAGCCAAAAGCATTGATATTGGCCTTTCACTCTTGGAGTTCTTACACCATATCCGTGGAGTGGGGGAAGGTCTGTGAGTATCCCATTTTACAGATAGGAAGACCAAGGCTCAGGAGGGATGGGGACATGCCGAAGATCACACAGTGGATAAGATGAAGAGCCAGGATTTGAACCCCTTAGGTGGGGCGGGTAGCTGGGAGCCATGGGAGGTTTGGAGCTGGGAACAACACAGTGAGATACACGTCCTGAGAGGAGGATCTGGTGGGGTCTGGAAGGTGCATGAAGAGACAGCTCCAACCTCCACACTTTTGCTTCTGTGGTCTCCCCTGCCTGCACCTGCGACGCCTTCTCTTTCCAATTCCAGCTGCAGCTACACCTCCTCCAGGAAGCCCCCCTAGCTTCCACTATCCCCCTGGCCCCATCATGTCCTGCAACTGAGAGCTCAGAAGGTCTAGGGACAGTTGCGGGTCCCTCCCCCATGCCCAGCCACAGTGCCAGCATACTTATGTATTGCTCTAGAAAAAACTGATTACATTCCAGCCTGACCTTCTCCCTGTCGGTGGGGCCCATTACTGTGTCAATCATGTGGCTCTGAGGGGGAAAAATTATTTTATCTTTAACGATATTTAAAACTTCTCAGCATGGCTGTCACGGGGACTGGGTATCTGCATCCTGAGAGCTCCTCTCTTGCTCTCTCCCTGCCTTACAGAAACTCTCGAACCTTCTGATTTGCAAACTAAATTCTCATCCTCTTAGGCCACCTGGTCTCCAAGTGGGGCTCATCCATCATAGACCCATCCAGATCTCTCTCTTTGTATCTCTGTCTTTGGCTCTCTGTCTCTCACTTTGTTGGTACTGGGGAGACCCAAGTAATCCCTCCTGAGTATCAAGTGCTCATTCACTGTGGGCTCCCACAGATTATTTCTTCCTCCTGAGCCCCCTGCGGTGGAGGTGCCACAATCATGCTCATTTTACAGTGTTGGAGACAGAGGCCCAGAGACACAAAGCCCTTTTTTCAAGATCACACAGCAATTAAGAGCTCAAACTGGGACGATTTCAACCCACGTCCACCTGTCACCAGAAATATCTTGTAAGCACTATTATCTGTCTCCACATAGAAAGTCTACTGTCCTTCCCCTTCAAAAGCTGTGTGGCATCTCGAAGTCTTTGGAAAGCTCAGCTCTCAGAGGTGGTTTAAATCTTAACTCGGCCACCGTGTGACCGTGCACTGGCATTGAATATACTCCTGTCTCGATTTCCTCATCAAGGGAATGGGCATCCATCGGCCTTGCCCCTTGTGGGGCTGTTGGGAGTTGGGGACCTGAACGTCACGGTAGCACTATCAGATAAAGTACAGGATGCCCGGTTCAATTTGAATTTCAGATAAACAACCAATATATATATATATTTTAAAAGTAAAATTATATCCCAAATATTGCATGGGATATTCTTATACTAAAAATTCAAATGTTGCTTGTCTGAAACTCAGATTTCATTGGGAGTCCTGTATTTTTATTGCCCACAGCTAGCAATGCTGGCACAGAGCTCTGGAAGGATAGAAGGTTCTGGATATTGTGGGGCAGACGCATTTGCATGCACGGTACCAGACCTTCCCAGGCACTATGGGCACAACGAGGTCTCCAAACAAAGCGTGCTGGGAGACTTGTGAGCGATAGAGTACATGTTCCTTTGCTGGAGCCAGGGCCCGTCTCGGTCATTTGAAAATGGTGGCATCCATCAGGGCTTGGCCCTGTACGGCAAAGCTGGCCAGAAGCCCAACACTCCATGAGGTGACACAGAGCACAGCAAAACTCAGGTCACTGTCTCCCCGTCCCATCTTCCTGCACCCCCAGCCACTCATCACAGCCTGTCCCCAAGGCCGGTGGTCCTGTCCTCAAGGTGTCAATACCTCCCTTTCTAAATTTCACCCTGGAAATCAATTAGGGTCTGGGCGAGTTGATTATAAATCAGCTATTTTCATAATTGTTATGTCTTTAATAAATCAAAGCTGTGCCCGTCGCAGGCAAAATGGAGCTGTTCTCTGGGGGTCATTAATTTCCCAGGGGAAGACAGGACCGCGGCCACATTCCCTCATCCTCCACCCAATCCAGGAGGCTGCTGGCCAGCCGGGGAGTTCCTGGACCCGGGCCGGGCTGTTCCATTATGGAATTGCTTAAGCAGCGTTTTAAATAACAAAAAGGGATATCATTTAATTTTTTCGCAACGTGGAAATCAATACACTGTCCTTCAGGCGGCCTGACAGATCGTCTTGGCGAGCTTCTCCAAGTTAATCCAATTTCCCTGGGTCTGGCTGGGACCAGCCGGGCTGGGCGAGACCTCCCACGTCCCGGCATCAGCCCAGGCTGCAATCTGTGGGCTCAGCGGGTTCCCAACCCTGCCCCATAAGCACTGCAGGGATATACAGCGGGGGGCGGGGAGGTGGGGAGAAGCCATTTCTTTAGACCAGGGATAGTTTTGCGTCCCTCAGAGACATTTTTTTGTCATGACTTGGGGGGCACTACTAGCCAAGGACGCTGCTCAGCAGCCTACAGAGCACAGCACAGCCACACGACAGAGACCAGTCCAGCCCCAAGTGTTCACGGTGCCAGCGGGGAGAGACCCTGTTTTAAGGCGATTCACAGAAGGCAGTTCAGAGGACACCTTCATCTTGCCCGTTTTTGCTTCCGAATCCTGTGTCCTGCTTATTCCAAAGTTCAGAGGGACACGGCCTGCTGTGACAGCAGAGAGATGTGGGTTTGTGTCCTGGGCCAATTCCACTAGTAGTATTGAGCAATTACTGTATACCAAGCGCTGTTCCAGGTATTGGGGGTCCAGCCACCGATAAGATGAACAAAACACCTGCTATCTCGGAGGCTGGCTCCACGGGGTTTTTTGTCACCGCAGTACAACCAGCCAAGCCATCCAGACTGATGTGAGACATCATAGCCCCGCCGGCTGCGAGATCTTAGGAGACTCACCTCTCCTTTCTGAGCCTGAGGAAGAGAAGATGCGTTTGTTAGCAACACGGGAGACCTTGTAGGGGGAGGGGCAGTTCTCAGAAGGTAAACTGAGTCCATTGACTTCATTATAAGCCTGGAGATGAATTCGTGGGAGAAAAGGCCTCCTTTCACCCTCCCTCCTGGTTGCCAGAATTGAAGATTTGGACCCAGAAATCCTAACCAGGAGGCCTAGAGGTGCTGTAGCCTAGGGACTAAGAGATCAAGTCCTGGCTCTACCACCCACTGGCTGTGTGATCTTCAGCAAAGGACTAGGCCTCTCTGGGCCTCAGTTTTCTTATCTGTAAAAGGGACACGTTACATGGGAGGTGAGGATTGGAGGCTATCACAGCCCAAAGGACCTAACGCAGCTCATAACAAATGGGCAGTAATATTGGCTGTGGACTAAAGTGACCATCAAGTGGACTCATTCCCAAAGAGAACCCTCTTGGGCACAGACTCACTGAGCCTTAGGGCTGAAAGAGATTCTAAGAATCCTTGATTCCAATTCTCTCATTTTCCGGGGGGGGGGGGGAACTGAGGCCCAGAGAGGATCAAAGAAGTCCTGGCTTGAGTAGCAGCCAACTTCCTGACCTCTCTTTCCAAGGACTCCACTGCTGCACTACCTGTGTCATGACATACAGGGAGAGGACTTGAGAGGACGGGGGAAGCAGGAGGGGTGGGCCAGCCAGCCATGTGGGGGCCTCTGTTTGAGCAAAAGTCTGGAGGTAGAAAAACCTGCAGTTTGAAGGAAGAGGCTAGGACTAGATCTCAGAAGAGAGAATGAACCTCGATTCTTGATGACCAGCTGAAAATGCTGGATCAAACCATTCCTGAAGCCCACCCTATTCTAAACTAAATGCAAACCTGGCCTCACATTGCCTCGTGAACCACTGAGGCTGGAGGACATGGTGAGCTGGTGGAATGGGCTTCTCCCCTGGTGCTGCCGTGACTTGCGGTTTGTCAGGTTGAATCATTTGGACACCTTCATCACCTGAAACCATGGGAGGTGCTAGAGCACAGAAGTGACTCCTTGAAAGTTCCCAATGATTGCACTTTCCTTTCCCTGGCTAGCTTGGAGAAAGCCTTGGGTCTGAGCCGGCCTGCTGAGATCCCCCAATCCCTCTGTGTCCCCCCCCCCCGCCCCCAGACTTGCTGCTGGGCTGTCATCGCTGCGGGAGAGCCTGGGAACAGAGACGAGAATGACCCATGATTGTGACAGAGGACTCTGCTCTAATTTTCCCAAATGGGTTTTGAGCGGCTAATGCGGCCCCCGCTGGGTAGGAGATGGAGCGCCCGGCGGGGCCTCTAAGCCTAGAGCATTCAAGGCCAGCCCGCTGCAGTCGGAGCCTTCCCCCCCCCCCCCCCCCCCCCC
>NW_007770407.1:5551-5825 GCF_000696425.1 Galeopterus variegatus | reverse complement strand
GCAGGGTGTGCTGGGCAGGACTCCCAGCTCCACCCCTCTCCCTGGTCCCCACGTTTCTCCTGGAGCTGTCCCTCCTGCATTGTTGTCTCCCTATGCCTCCACTTCCCCAGGGGACTGCAGCCAACTCCTTGTACCCACAGCTCAGCTCAGGCACCAGTCTGAGATCCTTCACACGCTCAGCCCTGGCTGTGCAGCCCAGGGAGGCATGATGATGATGATAACAATGAACGTTTGTTTCTTTTTAAAATTCTCTCAACCACCGTATCAGGTAGAC
>NW_007770407.1:0-4269 GCF_000696425.1 Galeopterus variegatus | reverse complement strand
CCCTTGGACAAGATTATAAAAATGTTTTTGTTTCTATTGAGGGTTTGGAGGTTTGGGAGATCTTAAGGGCATTGACTCCCCTGGCAAGAAACTGGAGATCTCCAGGACTGAGCATCCATGTTTGAGAGATGAGTGAACTCAATAGAATCACAGGAGAAACGATGGGAATAAGCACCATTGCATCCACGGTGGGCTGATGGTGAAGGTGTGGGGTGCATGTGTCTGGAGACTAAGTGTGGAGGGGCTCCCTGCTGAGAGTCAGATGTGACCCTTTTGCACATACAGTTATTGAGGGTTGCTGGTTCTGGCTCTAAGAGACCAACCAACCTCCTCCAAAGTCAGGACTCCTAAAGTACCATGTATTTTCCTTTTTTCCTGGGCTACCAGGATGTTCAGAGGTAAAACTAGTGTTGGCTAGCTAGACTTTCCAGATTTCTATTTCTCAGCAGCTCTTTATGTCGTCCTTGTTAAGGATGTGTTTAAAATAAAAAGAATGGAGGCAACATATGGTACTAAAATAGAAGTGTTTCTCAAAATCAGCTGCTGCCCTCACATACTGACTCTTCATGAGACCCTGGAGAAGAAAGGGCACTTGCCAAACTCACACGATTAGCAAAGGGGGCCTTTGCCCCGTGCGTGGTGTGCGACTCTCCTTACCTGCAGAATCCTCATCTTTGTCCTCACGTGGTACCTCTGATAACCCACCATCCCAAACAATTCTAGCTCCTCCACATTTTCCAGGCTCTACCCCTTTCAAGTCTATCCATCTGTTCATCTGTCCATCGTCCATCCAGCCAGCCACCCACCTACCACCCACTCACCCTGCTCCACTCTCTTAGCAAACATTGATCACTTTTTCTCTGCGCCAGAAATGGGGTTACCCAGATGACCAGGAGTTGGTACCTGCCTTTCAGCAGCTTTTGCATCTAGCAGGGGAGAAGATTTGACAATAGGTAAGTTCAAGAGGGGTTAGGATAGCTGCGAGTAGTCAATAGTGGGTCCAGAGATGGAGGAGTGAGTGTGGGCTTTGGGGCAAGGCTATCTGAGTGTTGAATCCTGGCTCTAACACTAACAGCTATGTGACTTTGAGTAAACTACTTAACTTCTCTGTGTCTCAGTCTTCTTATCTGTTAAATGGTACCCTGTTGCTTTGCCTCCCATGGATTTGTCACCCCTTTTCCCTTGGGTGATGGAGCCACAAAGGATTACTCAAAGCCCATCTCTTCTGAGTGGTGAGAAGCCCTGAAGTGGTTAATCTCCCAGAACCCTCAAGAGAGAGGCATTCCTTTCATTTGGGAAATTAACCACGAATTGGGGTTCTCTTCCCAGATTTATTCTCCACACCAGGAAGTTACAGGAAGAGAACATAGGTGGGGTTATAGTTTAACAATATGGGCTGGTAACATTCAATAAAACAAGCAAAGTGACATTCCATAAGGCAATTTAAGTGATCCATCAACAAAAGCTTGATCTTAGCAAACATTCCTTCTCCCTACAGAGTTTCCCAGTATCGTTACATATCGATCAGTAAGTTGTCTGTTTAACCTTGCTGTGTTACAATTCTTTATCTTACAACAGAGACTATAGCCTGGGGAAAATTTCCTGTTTTTTGTAAGGTCAATATTTTATATGTATTTTTAAGTTAGACTAAACCTGAAAGTACAAGAAACTGGGCCCTGTGAAATATATTTGCTTTATAGTATACTCCACAGTACCCCACTGTACCTACCTCAGAAGGTGGTTGTTTGGCTTACCTATTGCTGTGTAATGGAGTACTCCAACCATTTTATTATATCTCTTGATTTCATGGGTCAGTTACTTAAGCTGGGCTTGGCTGGTTGGTGTCTCTTCTCCACCTGAGGTCACTCCATTGTGTTTAGCTGGTCTGGAGGGTCCCAGATGGCTTCACTCACATGTCTGGCACCTTGGCTAGGATGGCTGAAAGCCTGGGTCCAGCTGGGACTGTTGACTAGAGTGCTCATACACGGCTTCTCTCTCCAGTGGGGCAGTCTCGGGCTAGTCAGACTGCTTACATGGTGGCCCTGGGCTCCCACAAAGAGCATGCCAAGAGATGTGAGTAGAAGCTGCCAGTCTTTTAAGGTCTGGTCCGAAAATGGCACAGCATCACTTCTGCCACATTCTACTGGTCAAAGCAGACAAAGGCCTACCTGGATTCTCCCGCTTCTCCATGGGAGAAATAGAAAGAATTTGTGGCCATTCTTTAAGTCACAACAGTCACATGGAGATTAGATGAGCTAATACACTAAAGGCAGTTACAGTAGTGACAGGGAGGAGAGGATCCCATGTAGATAGATGGTAGTGTTTCCACATACACCTTGTGGGCAATTGTATGAGGGTCCTGATCTTTACTAATTCAAAGTGGATGATCAGACCAATACATGTGTCTCATATGTAACTGACTAGTAATTAACAGGTCTCACATACTTTCCAGGGTTATCCTCAGGCAGCCTGGTGGGAGACACACAAGGCAGGATGTCACCTGGAGGCCTCTCCCCTCACTTAGGACATGCAGAGTCACTCAGAGTGGCTACTTGTGTGGTGCCCTGGGCTCACAGGCCTTGAAGCACAGATGAGCAGAGACAGCTTTGCGCTCCGTGCCTGGGGTCCCCCTCCCAGAGCCCACTGCCTAATTGGAAACGGGCATTTCAACATCTTAGCAGAAAATGGAGCATTTCTTTCCTTGATGTCATGATTTGACTGGGAGTTAGCAAAGCTTCAGCAGAATCCTAAAAGTCTACTTTGAAAAGTCAAGTCTTCATCTCAGCTTGGCACGGGGCTCCCGCTCTCCCTTTGTGGGAGGAAGATAAAACGCTTCCATGCGTGTCCTCCTGGCTGCCAACGCGGGCTGGTTAAACATCTCTGGTAATGGTTTAGCTGCGCCAAGGATTTTATTTCTTCCCAGTAACTGTTTCTCCCTTAAAACAGCTTCCATGAGGAAGAGCCATAATGCATGTGCGGACACAGGCTGAGGAAGGCTTTGGGGAGGAGGGAGCGTCTTGGGGGCAGGCACAGACAAGGTGGGTCCTATGTGCCTGGTGCCAAGGGAGGCCCTTTACATCAATCACTTTATTTACTCCTCACAAAACTGATTGGGGGAGGGTTATTTGAATGCCTTTTATTTATTTATTTATTTTTATTTTTATTTTAAAATTTAATTTAATTTTGTCACTATACAATGTGGTTGATTATTGTGGCCAAATACTGAAACCTCCCTCCCCCTCCCTCTCCCCCTTCCCACCCAACAATGTCCTTTCTGATCACTTGTGGTATCAACTTCAAGGAATTGTAATTGTTGTGTCTTCTTTCTCCCCCTCCCCCCGCACCCCGGCTTATTTGTGTATTTATTTATTTATTTATTTTTAGCTCCCACAAATAAGTGAAAGCATGTGATATTTCTCTTTCTGTGCCTGACTTGTTTCGCTTAATATAATTCTTTCTAGGTCCATCCATTGTTGTTGCAAATGGCAATATTTCATTCTTTTTTTATAGCAGAGTAGTAGTCCATTGTGTAGATATACCACATTTTCCGTATTCACTCATCTGATGATGGACACTTGGGCTGGTTCCAACTCTTACCTATTGTAAAGAGTGCTGCAATGAACACTGGGGAACAGGTATACCTTTGATTTGATGATTTCCATTCCTCTGGGTATATTCCCAGCAGTGGGATAGCTGGGTCATATGGTAGATCTATTTGCAATTGTTTGAGGAACCTCCATACTATTTTCTATAGAGGCTGCACCATTTTGCAGTCCTGCCAACAATGTATGAGAGTTCCTTTTTCTCTGCAACCTGGCCAGCATTGATCATTCACAGTCCTTTGGATATTAGCCATCCTAACTGGGGTGAGATGGTATCTCAGTGTGGTATTGATCTGCATTTCCTGAATGCTGAGTGATGTTGAGCATTTTCTCATGTGTCTGTTGGCCATTTGTATATCTTCCTTTGAGAAATGCCTGTTTAGCTGTTTTGCCCATTTTTAATTGGGTTACTTGTTTTTTTGTTGTTGTTGTTGTAAAGTTGTTTCAGTTCCTTGTATATTCTGCATATTAATCCTTTGTCAGATGTATATTTTGTAGATATTTTCTCCCACTCTGTTGGTTGTCTTATAACTCTGTTAATTGTTTCTTTTCATGTGCAGAAGCTTTTTAGTCTGATACAATTCCATTTGTTTGTTTTTCCTTTGCTTGCCCGTGCTTTTGGGGTCGTATTCATGAAGTCTGTGCCCAGTCCTACTTCCTGAAGTGT
>NW_007770406.1:0-5826 GCF_000696425.1 Galeopterus variegatus | reverse complement strand
CTGTGGTGATTAAATACTGGCACAAACCAGTAAAAAACACTTTCTGTTTGGAATTTACTCTCTGCGGGTTAAACTGATCAGATATATAAGAAATTCAGATTCTAAATATTTGTTACTGTGCAAGACTGGTAGCAATTGTTGCAGTCCCAAGGTAACTTTATTATCTTTATTTATTGAGTAAACAAAGCTTTGGTTTTGACTATATTTACACAGGCAGTATTATCAACATATATTAACATTTCAGCTAATGTTTCCAAAAGAATGGATAAATTAAATAGTACAAATATTTAATTTGGTTTGCTAATCAACTACTTGAGTGGAATTTATAATATAAAAATTAGAAAATTTAAATTTCCAAGTTTATTCCTCTTGTTCTAAATGCAAAACATACACAGGAAAATGATTCCTATGTAGTGTAAATAATGAGAAGGAAAAGCTTATGTTTATAAAGTCCTGGTATAAATTTAACATAATTTGTTTATCTTTGAATATAATCACATATATTTTCTTTTAGCTCTTTATAATTTCCCTGTAAGATAAATGTTCCTATTAATTATACTTTTTTACCTTAAGGAAACATAACAAATGCATTTCAATGAAGAGATCAGTTAAATGTACACATTATTAATTAAGAATATGTAAATAATGAGAAGGAAAAGCTTATGTTTATAAAGTCCTGGTATAAATTTAACATAATTTGTTTATCTTTGAATATAATCACATATATTTTCTTTTAGCTCTTTATAATTTCCCTGTAAGATAAATGTTCCTATTAATTATACTTTTTTACCTTAAGGAAACATAACAAATGCATTTCAATGAAGAGATCAGTTAAATGTACACATTATTAATTAAGAATATTAACTTTAAGCACTGACAATTAAATTTGAAATGAAGAAAAATAGAATAATTTTTAAAGCAAATAGAAAACATAGATATTCTTAAGTTTAGTATTAACATTTTTATTCAAGAAAGTTATAGCTGCTTTCTGAATTTGTGGTAGTCTACTGATGAGCAAAGTTTTCCTTTATATTTGAAATATAATTTATTGTATATTGGTTTGGAGATGGATTATCACAACGATGCATTTATTAGGAAACGTTGCTGAATAACTATAATCATCATCATAATTTTTGTACCAGTGAAAGTATTTTGAATGTACCAGATACTGTGCTTCATGCCTAGTTACATGACCACTGATCCTCAGAATAACCTGAGAAGATATGCAAAATGAGTCCAGTTAAATACTCATCATTTTTTCAAATATTGAAAAAAATATTAACAATGGCGAAATTAACTTTTGAAGCACTAGTACCCATATTTTAATATGACACCAAATATGCACATTTGAATTCCTGTTTACCTTAACTGATAACATCCCTCTTTTCTTAAGGTAACCATTGTTCTGCAGTTGCTTTATATTATTCTTGTCCCTTTTAAAAAATTCACACTTTATGTTTATATTCATTGCCAAACCATGTTTTGCACTTTTTCCTTTATATGAATTTTATCTCTGTGTCTTCTTGAGCCTGCTTTTTAAATTTAACAATGATTTAAGTTAACATTCATTAACAATTTGATATATGTAGCTTCAGTTCATTCAACCTTATTGTGAATTACTATTCCCTTATGTTGATATGCAACAACATTTAACTATTAAGATTAGGCTGTTTTTTTAAATTCTCTTTTTATAAATAGTAATTAATTTTTGATTTGTTTGAGATTTCCTCTTTGATGTATACACAAAAATGGATTGTTCATTTTTTTCTTTTCAATTTGTAGATTTTTCTACATTTTATAATAGCAATTTAGTTCATGTATTGAAAATATCTTCTCACAGATTAGGGAACCTTTTGAGGAGTGAAAATTTGAAATGTTGACATAGTAAAATTAACAATCTTTTTTTATTGTTTTTGCTTTTATTCCATATTTAATAAATTTTTATAATCTCCCAAACATAAAAATAATGCCTTTCTGTTCTTCTAAAACTTTACATTGAATTTTAAAATAATGTCTTTAATACACTTTGATTTTTTTTTTAAGTATTGCTTGAGAATATGATATATTTTGACTCTAAATTATTTACTTTTTTTAGTGCTATTTGTGGAACTTTCCCAGATTTGACTTGTTGTATACAAAGAATGAGTTTGGTTCCCTATTGTGTTTCATGCTTGATTTGTCAATATTTATGCTAATACTAGATTAGTTTATTGACTAAAATTTTGTAATAAATCATGATATATCTGCTTATACATGTTTGTATTTCTAACATGATATATATGTGATTTCTTTATTTTATTTTATTATTTTTTCTTTTTTACATGTACCTGGCTTATTTCACTTAACAGTTTTCTCCAAGCTCTTCCATGTTACTGCAAATAGAAGAATTTCATTCTTTTTTACACCTGAGTAGTAACACATTGTGTATATATACCACACTTTCCTTATCCAGTCTTCTGCCGATGGACATTTGGGTTGGTTCCATAGGTTGCTATTGTAACTAGAGCTGTGATAAACATGGGAGTACAGGCATCCCTTCAACATGATGATTTCCACATCTTTGAGTATATATCCAGAAGTGAGATTGCTGCTTTGTAAGGTAGTTCTTGGTGTAGTTGTTTGAGAAACCTCTGTACCGTTTCCCATAATGGCTGTACTAACAGTTTACAGTCTCATCAACAATGTAGAAGCATTCCCCTTTCTTCACATCCTCCCCAGCATTTGCCATTCTGTCTTTGATAATGGCTAGTGAGGTGAGATGACATCTCAATGTGGTTTTTATTTGCATTTCCCTGATGATTAGTGATGCTGAGCATTCTTTCATGTATCTGTTGAACATTCAAATGTCTTCCTTTGAAAAATATCTATTCAACCCTTTTCCCATTTTTTAATTGTATTATTTGTTTTTTACCTTGAAGTTGTTTGAGTTCCTTGTATATTCTGCATATTAATTCCTTGTCAAACACATAGTTAGGAAATATTTTCTCCCATTTTTTAGGTTGTCTTTTCACTCTGTTGATTGCTTCCTTTGCTGTGTAGAAGCTTTTTAGTTTGATATGATCCCATTTGTTTATTTTTTCTTTTGTTGCTTGTGCTTTTGGGGCCTTTAATTCATAAAGTATTTGCCCAGACCTACATCCTGAAGTGTTTCTCATATGTTATCTTCTAGGAATTTTATAGTTCAGGTCTCATGCTTTAGTCTTTGATCCAGTTTGAGTTGATTTTGGTATGTGGCAAGAGGTATGGGTATAGTTTCATTCTTCTACTCATGGATGTGTAGTTTTCCCAACATCATTTAAAATTATAAACATTTCTCTATGTACTATTTGGTCGGCATCCCACAACATATGTGAAGAGTGTTTGCACAATAATTCAGTTTTAAGTGATTTTTTCATTTTAATTATTGGAAATATATATTAGAATTTCTCTCATATTATTTTGTATTTCCATATTATTTAATTTTGTTTTATTCTGTCATGTAGATCACATGTTTATCATATCTTTCTCTTACCGTTTTGAAAATTTGTACTCTATTTCTATCTTCTAAGTGTCTATTAGTAAATTATATCTATTTCATTACAAATTTAACATGAGTAAGTTTTTCAGCCCTTTTTTCAAACAATTCAATGGCCTCACAATATTATATCTAAATTTTTTTTTCTCCTGTTCCTTACCAACATAACTTTATTGTCCACTATTCTTATTTTATCTTATAGTTTTATCACTATTGGAAGCATTTCAGTTTCAGTGTCAAAATTTAAGTTTACCCACACATTTAAATATTTTTCTTTGTCACAGACAATGCATTTTCAATCTTATTAGGATAATTTTCCTTTTGAATTTAATATAAAAATATTGCAAGTAATTAACGGATGGCACAGTCACAATGCTTGTTTGTTTACCAGAAAATGCTTTCATTTTACTATCATTTGGATAATAAAGATAATAAACATCCTGTCTAGATTGAATTATTTCCCTGTAATGCTTTAAATTTGCATTAAGCTCACTGAGCATCATAGGTTTACATACCTCTTACATCTAATTTTATTATAATTTGCAACGTAAAAGTACTTTTAACTGCGGTTTTAAAAAACGAATCTGTGCATTTTACAGTGGCTTTTTAAAAATGCCTCTTAGTGATGTAGAGAGTTGTTTGATGAACAGTGTAAGACTGTGAATACGTGTTGTTGATGAATGTTACAGAATTTCTACTTAAATATTGTCAATGGTAATGGAGTGTACTTAGTAATAAGAATGCAAATATGATTAAATAAAGAAAATGTGGTATATATACACAAAGCAGTATTACTCAGACACAAGAGAGAATAAAATCATAATTTGCAGTAAGATGGATGAACCTGGAAGACATTATATTAAGTGAAGTGAATCAGACACAGAAGGATAAATATGGCATATTCTCAATCATATGTGGGAGCTACAAGAAGTGAGCTCATAGAAGTAGATAGTAGAATTGAGGTTACTAGAGGCTGGGAAGGGTAGAAGGTGGCAGAATAAGAAGAGGTTGGTTAACAGTTAAGAATTACAGCTAGATAGGAAAAAAAATGTCTGATATTCTATGGTAGTGCTACGTGTCTACAATTAAGAAAAAATTATCATATATTTTCAGATGGATAGAAGAGAAGTTCAAAGTTCTCATCACAAAGAAATGATAAATGACTGTGGTGATGAACATGCTAATAACCTGACTTGATCATCACACAGATATACATGTATAGAAATACTATGCATTACCCCATTAATATGTACAATTATTACATATAAGTTAAAAATAAAATGAAGTAAATGGTAAAACAAACAAACAAACAAACAAACAACAACAAAAAAAACATAGGTATGAGGGAGATATAGAGGAAACAATGAGATTCCTAATATAACACATGTGGAATTGACCTCTATTTTGCACTTTAAATTTTAGAAGTTGGGCTAATAATTTTTCAGTTATAGAAATTGTTTGGAGTGATCAGCTACATCAAATTTAAAGTGTTAACAAATAAAGAATACAGATACGTGTTTTCAAAAATATGTCTAAGGGAATGAAAACAGGGTTCCATCTGAATCTCATTTTATGATACCCCAGGTTTACAATTTGAAATTTATGAAATATTTCACTCAAGCATTTAGAGGCCAATTGCAATCTTTGATAGAGGTGTGATGTTTTTTGTTCTTGTTTGTAGAAGATGGCAGTTTAGCTAATTTTTACTTTTTTATTTTTATTGTACATACATGTGAGGTACAGCATTGATTTTCAATAATTATGTAGAATGTGTGGTGGTTAGATCAGTATAGTTAGCTTATTCAATATTACAATATGCAATCATTCTTTGTGTCCATTGACCAATTCATTTTATTTTACTTTATTTTATTTATTTTATCAATATACAATGTGGTTGATTATTGTAGCCCGTTACCAAAACCTCCCTCCTTCCTCCCTCTCCCCCCTCGCTCCCACCAATCTCCTTTCTGTTTGCTTGTCTTATCAACTTCAAGGAATTGTAATTGTTGTCTCTTCTTCCCTCCCCCTCCCCGATTTTTTGTGCAATTATTTATTTATTTTTTAGCTCCCACAAATAAGTGATATTTCTCTTTCTGTGCCTGACTTGTTTCACTTAATATAATTCTCTCTAGGTCAATCCATGTTGTTGCAAATGGAAGTATTTCATTCTTTTTTATAGCAGAGTAGTATTCCATTGTGTAGATATACCACAGTTCCCATATTCACTCATCAGATGATGGATATTTGGGCTGGTTCCAACTCTTAGTTCTTGTAAAGAGTGCTGCAATGAACATTGGAGAACAGGTATATCT
>NW_007770405.1:4446-5827 GCF_000696425.1 Galeopterus variegatus | reverse complement strand
ATTGCCCTTATAGAATCATATAGTATGTAGCCTATTGAGTCTGGCTTTTTTCACTTCCCATCCTGCATTTGAAATTTATCTGTGTTGGTGTGTGTATCAGTAGTTTGTTTCTTCCTTTGTTGCTGAACAGTCTTCCATTGTAAGGATGTACGATGGTTTAACCATTCACCAGTTCAAGGACTTTTAGGTGGTTTCTACTTTGGGGAAATTATGAATAAAGCCACTATAAACTTGTGCGTATATGTTTTTGTATGACTTTTAGTTTTTTGGTTTTTGCTTTCTTTTCCTCCCTTTGGATAAATATGGATTGCTAGGGTGAATACAGAGCAACTAGGATTCTGACACATTGCTGTTTAGGAAAGCAAAATGGTATGGCCATGTTGGAAAACAAGGAGTTTCTTAGAAAATTGAACACTCACTATATACCCAGGATTATACAATTAAAACTAAACTAACGTCTCCCAAGAAGCACTGAAGTTGGAAAATAAAAATAATTGTGCTATGCTAAAATAAAAGAAAGAATTAGCATGGAGAAATGAAACACAAAACACTTTTTCAGAGTAGTAACAAAAGAGGTAAAATCCAAAACGGTGCATGGTTCTATTGTGACACTGTATCACTTGATTTTATCCACTCATGTATACTTCCCAGGAACTCCTAGATTTACCCTCAGATTCTTTTCAAATAGTACTGAACAGGAGTGGCTGGTTAGTTCAGTTGGTTAGAGCAGGGTGTTGTTAACAACAAGGTCAAGGATTTGTATCACTACACCAGCCAGCTGCCAAAAAAAAAGAGAGAAGGAATGTGATGGTTTTGCACATAGCACACTCACCTGCACTGTTTCCTGTATGCTTCTATTTGCATTATCTCATTTGTTTACCTCATAAAAAGTGCATTTTGGCTTTTACCCCTCATTGATCTTCACCTTCTGACAGATCAGATGGCATTCCTCTGCCTGACCGAGCTCTCTTTTTATAAGGGAGAGGCATTCTCACAATTGTTTTCCTGATAGTGCACTCCCTCGCTTTCTGTCATTGACACCCTAACCTTGAAATAAATGACAGGTGGAATGAATGAACCTTGCAACAATCATGTCACTCTTAATAATATTTGTAACGGAATGTAAAATGATTCATCAAGTTTGGTATCTTAACTGTTAAGCAGTACATCTGTAGCACCAACAAATATAAGTATTTTCCCCAAAAGTATACATCTTCAAAACTCAGCATCAGTTTGCAATGTCTGGATTTGTAGTTTAATTTGTGAGAAGTAAGTAATATAACGTTTTTAGTAACTTAGAGATATGAGAAAAAAAGGATGGATGAAATATTTGGGAAATCTTCTCTAATTAATGCACTACAGGCAATAAATTATTTCAATC
>NW_007770405.1:2056-3003 GCF_000696425.1 Galeopterus variegatus | reverse complement strand
TGAATGGATTAATCCATGCATGAGAGCACAGTCTTCAAGATCCAATAACCACTCTAAGGCCGCACCTTTCAAATACCATAATCCAATTTTCTACCCTCTTAACACTATTAAAATAAGGATCAAGTTTCCGACACACGAACTATAGGGATGGATTTGACCCATAGCACCTAGATATCTCCCAAAGTCTTCATCCTTCTTCTTTTTGACTTTTTGAAAGTAGTAATTCTCTAATAATAGTATTTCTCTTTCTAAACATTTTTCTTCTTGATGCTTTAAAAAAAAATTCTCTTGCAATCTAAACAAATAATACTCTGGATGAAGAACTATAAATAAGATCAAAACAAATTAACAATTAGATAATTGTTTAGGTCCTAATGAGTATTTCCTTTTAAGAGAGGAAACATGGAGTCAAAAATATGAGATTAACCTTTATATAAAGAATGGTATTCAAAATGCTATTAAGTCATTAACTTTGGTAAATAGGCATTTAACCTTTGTCAAATGCAACAGTGTTTAACCTTTGTGTTTAAAATAGTGCTTCTGTTACATATGCTTCAATTGATATAGATCAAATAGGAAGCAAGCTGCCTCTTGACCTGAAATTTAAACTAATCCTGATACAACCTTTGCAGGAAGTTAAAAACCAAAGTTTGCTGAACTTTATTTTAAAACAGCAGTGTTTTTTGTTTTTGATCTTTGTTTACTTGTTTGTTCATATAATTTTTTTTTTTTTTTTTAGTTTTGCAGACCTCTGCATATGTCCCACTTCCTACTGGGTGAGGATTGCTACAAAACATTTCCATAAAAACTGTTGCTGTTGTATTTGCAGGGTTATTTTGGGTTTTTTGGTTTCTTTGTTTGTTTTGGAGGCTACAAGCAATGAAAGTTCTCTTGAGAAAGTATGTTTTCTCAGTATTTTCAGCCAGTTTTTGCAAACTCAGGAGATT
>NW_007770405.1:0-202 GCF_000696425.1 Galeopterus variegatus | reverse complement strand
AGAGACCTATCACAGAGCAAGCTTGGTATACAGATGGCTCTAGCATGAGACTTTCAGCATCGTGGACAGCTGGTGCTGTCCAGCCCTTAACAGATACCACGTGGTATGAAAATGGCACAGGGCAAAGCAGTCAATGGACTCAATTGAGAGCAGTATGGATGGTGATAAAAAATGAGCCTGGGCCATTAACCATCTGTACTGA
>NW_007770404.1:0-5827 GCF_000696425.1 Galeopterus variegatus | reverse complement strand
ACTGACAGCCCGCAGGCTGAGAACGTGCTTCAGAGGAACCGAGGTCTCTGCCTGTGTTTTTCATTTTTGCAGCTTCCCCATCCCTCTTTCAAGGACCCCCAATTCAACTGGAGCTGATCTCTGGCACCTAGAGAAACAGCAGCAAAGCAGCAATTTAAACAACCACACAGCTCAACTACTGGTCCCCACAGGAAGTTCCCCCGTGTTAGAAGCAAAGGACAAAATATTAGTTCCGGCCCAGGCACACCACTAGCACCTTGGGGCCTCCCTGGGAACCAGAGGCTTGGATCTGGTGACTGGACCCCACTCCCACTTCCAGGCAAACTGCACCAGTGCCTTGGGGCTCACCCAGGGATCTGGGGTATAGAGTTGGGGACCAGACCCCTCTCCCACAACCAGGCACATGGTGCCAGCACCTTGGGGCCTGCCCAGTGACCAGAGGCATGGAGAAGGGGACCAAATACACCCACAACCAGGCATACTGCAAGTGCCAAGGGTCATGCTAAAAACAGCACCTCCATGTGGGTGGCCCACCACAGCCACCACAATAACCATGGCTGCTGCAAAAGCGGCTAGACACCACAACCACCACGCAGATGTTCTGCCAACCAATGGAGTGCATTCACACAAGAAGAGTCACCAGCAGAGACAAAGAAAAGAAGATGTCTCTGTCCACAAAACGCATTTCAGAGTGACAGAAGAAGCATTTGCTCTATGATAATATTGGGGGACCTGATCACATCTCTCAGCATTGGACAGATCATCTAGGCAACAAGTTAACAGAGTAACCATTATTCTTTCAGAAGGAGAGAAGAAATCTAGGGCAATTAGAGGGGGGAGGGGGAGGGAATGGGGGAAGGGAAGAAGTTGGACAAGGGGCATAAAGAAGAATTACGATTTGTAATAATATATATGCTAGTAATATTGATTTAATCAACGTATCTCAATGTTCAACCCCCAAAATATGTATAATCGATTTCAATTCAATAAATAAAATTTAAAAAATTTTTTTTTCTTGAAAATAATGACACATCATACCAAAACCTGTGGGATACTGCAAAAGCAGTTTTAAGGGGGAAATTTATGGCATCAAGTGCTTACTTCAGAAGAATGGAAAGATGGCAAATAAATAACCTAACACTTCACCTTAAGGATCTAGAAAAACAAGAGCAATCCAAACCTAAAGTTAGTAGATGGAAAGAAATAATTAAGATCAGAGCAGAACTAAGTGAAATAGAAACACAAAAAACAATACAAAAGATCAATGAAACAAAAGTTGGTGCTTTGAAAAGATTAATCAAATCAACAAACCTTTAGCAAGACTAAGAAGAGAGAAGACCCAAGTAACGAAAATTAGAAAAAAAAGGTGATATTACAACCAAAACTTCAGAAATACAAGGAATCATTAGAGACTACTATAAACATCTATAAGCCAACAAATTTGAAAATCTGGAGGAAATGGATAAATTTCTGGATGCATACAAGCTACCAAAACTGAGGCAAGAAGATATAGAAAATCTGAACAGACCATTAACAATAAAAGAGATTGAAGCTGTTATCAGAAGGCTCCCAACAAAGAAAAGCCTAGGACTGGACAGGTTCACTGCAGAGTTGTACCAAATCTTCAGAGAGGAACTGATACTAATTCTCTACAAACTGTTCCAAAAGATTGAAACAGAGGCCATTCTCCCAAACTAATTCTATGAGGTAAATATCACCCTGATACCAAACCAAAGATGCATCAAAAATAGAAAACCACTGTAGAGAGAAATTAAAGAAGACACAAGAAAATGGAAAGATATCCCATGCTCTTGGATTGGAAGAATGAACATTGTGAAAATGTCCATATTACCCAACGTGATCTACAAATTCAATGCAATCCCCATCAAAATTCCAATGACATTTTTCTCTGAGATTGGAAAAGCTTTCCAGACATTTATATGGAACAACAAAAGACCACACATAGCCAAAGCAATCCTGAACAGAAAAAAATAGAGCTTGTGGCATAACACTACCTGACTTTAAACTATATTACAAAGCTATAATAACCAAAACAGCATGGTACTGGCATAAAAAGACACACTGATCAATGGAACACAATTGAAAACCCAGAAATTAACCCATATGCCTACAGCCATCTGATCTTTGACAAAGGCAGCAAGTCTACACTCTGAGGAAGAGACTGCCTTTTCAACAAATGGTGCTGGGAAAACTGGATAATCATATGTAGGAGAATGAAACTAGACCCGTATCTTTCACAATATACCAAAATCAACTCAAAATGGATTAAAGAATTAAATATACACCCTGAAACAATAAAACTCCTTAAATAAAACATAAGGGAAACACTGCAGGAAATAGGAGTGGGTTCAGAATTCACGAATAGGACTCCCAAAGCACAGGCAACTAAAGGTAAAATAAACAAATGGGATTGTATCAAACTAAAAAGCTTCTGCACAGCAAAAGAAACAATCAACAGAGTAAAAAAACAACCAACAGAGTGGGAGAAAATATTTGCTAAATATACATCTGACAGAGGATTATTATCCAGAATACATGAGGAATTCAAACAACTTTACAACAAAAGAACAAATAACCCAATTAAAAAATGAGCAAAGAAGCTGAACAGACATTTCTCAAGGGAAGTTATACGAATGGCCAACAGACACATGAAAAAGTGCTCAATATCACTCAACATCCGGGAAATGCAAATCAAAACCACACTGAGATACCATCTCACTCCAGTCAGGATGGCTAAAATCCAAAAGACTGAGAATGATAAGTGCTGGAGAGATTGTGGAGAAAAAGGAACTCTTATCCACTGTTGGTGGGGCTGCAAAATGGTGCAGCCTTTATGGAAAATGATATGGAGCTTCCTCAAACAATTGCAGATAGATCTACCATATGACCCAGCGATTCTACTGCTGGGAATATACCCAGAGGAATGGAAATCATCATGCCAAAGGGATACCCATACTCCAATGTTTATCGTAGCACTCTTTACAATAGCCAAGAGCTGTAACCAGCCCAAATGTCCATCATCAGATGAGTGGATAAGGAAACTGTGGTACATCTGCACAATGGAATACTACTCTGCTATAAAAAGAATGAAATACTACCATTCGCAACTACATGGATGGACTTAGAGAAAATTATGTTAAGTGAAACAAGTCAGGCACAAGAAGAGAAATACTACATGTTCTCACTTATTTGTCAGAACTAAAAATTAATAAATAAATAAACATACAAACAGATTAAGGGTGGGGGGAAGAAGAAAGAATAACCACAAAAATTCCTTGAACTATATAAGCCAAGTTCACAGATACGATGTGGGGGGGGTGGATGGGGCAGGGGGAGAGGAATGGGTAAAGGGGCATGAAAATCAAGCACAATGTATTTTGAGAAGTAAAATTAAATTAAATTAAATTAAATTAAACAAACAAACAACAAAAAATAAATAAATAAAAAATAAAGATGTTCTCTGTGAGAGTCCTTTTCAGGTAGGGAGTCCTGGGCAGGGTCCCCAGGAACCTCCTTGGCCTTGGGCACACCTGACATCCCCCAGTCCTTGTGCAGACGCCTTTTCCTTCTGTCCCTGACGCCTCCTCGAGGGCATAGCAGGGGGTGAGTGGCTGAGCCCTGGATGTAGGAGTGACACTGGGCTAGGGGGACCAGGCCCTGGAGCATGTGACCAGTTTCTAATGTGGGCTTGAAATCACCAAGCATGAGCCCGTGTGTCCACCTTATTCCAGGGCAGAGCATCAGCAGCTGCCGGGACCAGAGGTGACAGGGACTATGGGACACCACATGTGCCACTGAGACCCTCTACCTGAGACTGTGTCTGGACTGGGAAGGCCCTGCCTGGATATGTGGTTGGGCTAGGAAGGTCACCTGGTTACACAGGACACCCTCATGCTCATCCAGTGGGACCAAGGAGCCACCATCACGGAAGTCCACCTCATAGTGCAGGTAGATCTGGTGCCGCCCAGGGACCGAAGCGTTATTTTTAAAGTTGTCGATGAACGTGCCCGGATTCATGAGGTCTCTATGGACAACAACGGGAGAAATCCAAAGACAGAGATTCTTCCTGGGACCTCCCCACACGCCCTGCCCCTCCACACACACTCTTCCCCTGCTCCCCACACTCCCTCTCTGTACCCCACATCACCATTCTGCACTGCACTCTCCCTTCCCCTGTGCACCACACTCCTTCCCCTGCTCTCCACATCCTGAGACATCTGTCACAGGAGGGGCTTCTGCTCACTTGCTGGAGCCTCTGGAGGCTCACTGGGGAGTCCTTGTCAGGGTTTCCCCAGGATCAGTGCAGTGTGCTCAGACCCTCTGATGAGGCCCCACTCCTGTCCCAGTGTAGGCTGGGTCACCTCCCCTGGTGTCACCACCAAGCCTTGCACTGGCTCTGCCTGACCCACAGCCCCTGCTTGAAGTGGACCCCCAGGGGCTTTTCCTCCTGCATGCAGGGTTAATTTGGGTCACACCCAGCATCAGGCCTCCTGAATGTGTCTGAGATAGGAGGTGCTCAGTTTCCCTGGGTTCAGGTTTCAGGACACATTTCTGGATCTCAAGCCACTCCCCAAGGTCTCAAGCCCCTCCTCTAGGCCCTCCCCTAGAGGAGAGTTACTGTTGCTTGTTGGACCTATTTTGGTACCTTCACAATGAGATTGAGACCGCAAGGGGAGGACTTATGCAAATTCAGTAGCTGAGCATGCTCAGTAAAAGGATTCACACAGGCTTATGTGACCCCCGCAACCAAGCATGCTCAGTGTGTGTGTGGGGGGGTTATCTTTTGAATGACCTTCCACTGGAGGCACTGAAGAGTACCCACCCAGTCCTCTTACCAGATTCTTGACTCTGCCACAGGAAAGAATTCAAGAGCAGAGTCACAGTAGAAAGTGAGAACAAATTTAATGTAACAAATAAGAGATACAGACTTCACAGAGAAAGTGCAGCCTAGCTCCAGAGACTGATCAAGGACCCCACCAAGTTTAATATAAAAGTGAGAAATACATATTACAGCAAAGTGCAGGCTGGCTCCAGTGTGAACAGCGGCCTGCTAAAGGCAAGTGTGATACAAAGAAAGAAACACACACTCCACAGGCAGAGTACAGGCTGGCCCCTGAGAGAGCGAGCCACAGCCCTGCCTTCTGCTCAGACTCAGCTTTTATAATTTCTCTGTCTAATACACATTCATGCTATCTAACGAATATCCAATTAAGGGGTGTTTCCCAGTTATGTAACAGTCTTGCACATGCTCGGTTGATCTCCTTTTAAGGCATGTTCATTGGTCAAATTCTATCACATGCACTGAACATATTCAAGAATGTTCTGTGCTCTTTAGTGCCTTCAGTGGAAGGTCGTTCAAAGGACAAACTCCCTTCCCCTGAACATGATCCATCACTGGGGTCACATAAGCCTGTTTGAGTTCCTTTGACTGAGCATGCTCAGCTACTGGGTTTGCATAAGTCAGCCCCTTGTGGTCTCAATCTCCCCAAGATGGTACTGTTGGTACTGAAAATAAGTCCAACAGGCAACAGTAACTCTCCTCTAGGGGAGGGCCTAGGGGAGGGGCTTGAGACCTTGGGGAGTGGCTTGAAGCCCAGAGGTGTGTCCTGAAACCTGAACCCAGGGAAACTGAACACCTCCTATCTCACGGCTATCAGGCCTCCCTAGACCGTGTCCTCTGGTATCACATCCATTGGGAAAAGAGAATACCAGGGGCTTTAGTTTTTAGATAATTCATGGATTTTTTTTCTTTCTTTTTTTTTTTTTTTAATTTTTATTTTGTCAATATACAATGTATATGATTATT
>NW_007770403.1:5156-5828 GCF_000696425.1 Galeopterus variegatus | reverse complement strand
TTTCGCTCTAAAAATCATCTGGAAAGTTTTGCCTTTGCGTGTCACCTACAATTGCTTAGTTTTCTTACTTATTTTATTTAGACCACTAAAACCAGGCTTCTATCCACATCTCTGAACTAAAGCTCTTTCTGTCAAGGGTATCAAACACCTTTATATTCTTTTACATAACCCTCTACAACAGTGCTATTCAAAATGTGGTTCAAGGCCCAGCAACATTAACTTGTTTTGATCTTCTCTGTTATTATTCTCTCCCTATTAATAGAGGCACCCAGGTGCTCAATTCCAAATCTTAAGAGTCATCCTTGATTTTTCCCTTTGCTCAATCTCCACATTTTTTCTTTCAACCGATCCATTTGGGCTGACACATTCTTTGCACAAAGCATTATTTTCTGTCATCCAGACTACTGCAATGACCTTATACAAGTGTCTCTCTTTCACCACTACAGTACATTTTATTAACAGCAACCAGAGTGATACTTTTAAAATGTAAATCAGATCATAACACTCTACTGCTGAAAACCTTTCAGTGTCTTCTGGTTGCACTTAGAAATTCAAAGTTCTTATTGTGGTCAGTGTAAGTCTATGATCTGACTCCTGCGTGCAGTTTCTGCTTATAGAATTCCTCTCATCCTTTTCTGATAATAGATTTATCTTCCATACATTAGTCACATC
>NW_007770403.1:1665-4773 GCF_000696425.1 Galeopterus variegatus | reverse complement strand
TTATAGAATTCCTCTCATCCTTTTCTGATAATAGATTTATCTTCCATACATTAGTCACATCAGTCACTTTTAATGTCTGTAAACCAATAGTTCTCAAAGTGTAACCCAGTTGTTCTTAGTATAAACACCACCTTGGAAATTATAGAAATGCAATTTCTCAAGTACCACCCAAGACCTATTGATTCAGAAACCCTAGGTGTGAGGCCAAGCAACCCCCACATTGAATAAAAAACACATGGAGGGTTTTAACAAGTCCTCTATGTGATTTTGGTGCATGCCAAAATCTGAGCACTACTGCTATTATGTGATACTGATGTCTTCAGGGCTTTGTTCGTCCTTTTCCATGACTGAAATATTCCTCCTTTAGCTCTTAGATTGGCAGATTCCTCTGGGTCCAGTACGTGTTGCTGAATCTAAAGAAGCCTCCACTCCCATTAAACATGATTGAATCACTTGTTTATTATATTATCTGTCACTTTCTCTAAAATGCAAGCTCCAACATGGCAGGGCCTTGTCAGTCTTGTGTAGTACTTTAATCATGCTACAAGCTCTACGTCTGACACAGGGTAGGCACTCCGTAAATGTGTGCAAGGTGAATGCATCCACTCTCAGAATCTGTAAATTACAATTTGATTAGCAGATAATTTTATATACCAAATTATGTGACATTTATCTTGTAATTGAAAAGAAAAATCTTTCATTTTCCCTCAGAATAACAAAAGGTAAAATTCATTAATGTAAAATAATGTTTTAATGAAAGATTTTATGTCATTCATTTCATCAATTATCAAATTAATCAACAAGTTTGTATTTAGTGTTCAGTGTCTAGCACTGAACTGTGTGTCATGGGTCATAAAACTATGAAGTCATTTTCAAGTTAATAATTTAAATTAGTTAAAAAAAGAAGTTCAAACTACCTATGTATGTATGTGATAGACGTATCACATGTAATGATGTACCAAATGGAATATAAATAGCCAGTATTTTTTTAAAGTTGTAATTACTTTGGCTTTAGATAATTAAAGATGAAATTATAGAATAATTTAAAGAAAAAGAAATAATTGGGTGCTACTGTAATCAGAAGATGATTCATACCATGTGCAGGACTTGGATGGGGTAGAATATAGGGTCAGTGGTATCTTATTTGGCATAAATTGTATGCGAAAATTGAAGTCAAAGGAATTAAATGTGATTTGTACTACATCAATAAAATTTTATCTTGGAGGAGACATACGCACAAAACAGCATTTCATATTGTAACACAAAAATATATATTTCATTGAGGGTAGCATAGAATAAATGCAGATTTGACCAGACAAATAAGCAAACAGGCCTTCAGATGAGCTCCATAGAGAAATAAATTTATTCTATATCATAGTGCAGATTTCAAACAGGAACAACAGGAACTTATCGAAGTATTACATTAGATGTCCCTAATAAGTCGAGCTGACACTGAGAAAACTTGTGCTGTGGGTGAAGGCCGTGGTTGTATGGATCCTTCTGCTGTGTATTTGCCAAGCAAGTTTGAGACTACATGCATCATGTAGTCACTTAAATTCTATCATGTCTGTGATTGTTATTGCTGTTGATTTTAAGATCAGATTCTTTGGGTAGGGTTTTGTGTTTCCCCCAAACCAATCCTAATTAATGAAAACATGCTTTAAAAAGAACTTGGGAAAAAACCTCCATGAAATGGGAGTGGTTTCCTATAGTACCCGACTTACCCAGAGTCCTCTGTGTTCCTTGATTTAATATATTTCAACCTCTAAGCAACTGGGTTATGACACCAGGAGTTTTCCAGTATAAAAACTCTGACATCACATTATCATCAGGATCCTATTCCCACCATTGTGCTGAAAGAACTTTCATTATCCTTATCAATCACCTTCATCTTACCAAAACCAGGAGATACTTTTTGATTTTGTTTTATTTAATATCTTAATAGTGTTTGGCATAATGAACTACACCCTTATAAGAGTCTTAATTTGTTCATGTTGTTGTTCCATGCCTCTGGCTTCTCCTTATCAATTTTATTTACATAGTTGTTTCTCATTTTTTTTTTTCCTTAAATAATTTCAGCTCAAGTTTCTAGCTCAGGCTCCTTATTCTGCCATTACCCTTGACAATTTAACCCACTAGCACAGACTGTACTTATATATATATTCTAGTAACTCTTTAAACTATCTGTCTATCTTGGACTCAATTACTCAGGTTTAGACCAATATATAATCAGCTGTCACCTGAGTATATTCTCATGGAAATGAAGATCCTCCACCTCAGCATCTCTAATATGGAAGTCCTCATCTCATCGCTGTTGTAGGCGTCTTTCCAAAATGTGTATGTTAGATTCCTAACCTCTAGTACTTCAGCATGTGACTTTGCTTGGAGATAGAGTCTTTACAGAGGTAATCAACTTAAAATGAGATCTTTAGTGTCATCAGACCCTAATCCAATATGACTGTTGTCCTTATAAAAAGGGTAAAATTTGTAGATGAACATGCACAAAGGAAAAATAAATGTCTTGTGAAGATGAAAGCAGAGATCAGAGTGATAATTCTACAGGCCAAGAAACCTCAAAGATTGCAGCAAAGCACCAGAAGCTAGGGGAGAGGCATGGAATAGGTACTTCCTTTTGGCCTCAGAGAGAACAAGCCAGCTGGCACTCTGATCTCAAACTTCCAACCTTCAGAACTGTAAGACAATAAGTTTCTTCTTTTAAACCACTCAGTTTTTGGTACCTTGCTATGGAAGCTAAAAAGAAAAGCTTACCAGAAAAGCTAAAAGAGTCACCAAACCTGATAAAAATAGGGGCAAAACATTTGAATGCATGCCTCACCAAAGAAGACAGATGACAAATGGTCACAGGAAGATATGCTCAATACCATTTATTACTAGAAAATGCAAATTAAAACCAACATGAAATATTCTTATACATCCATCAAAATTTCAAATAAATAAAATTAAATAAAATATAAAAATTAATAAAACCCCTGAAAATACCAAGTGTTGGCAGGGGTATAGAGCAACTAAAACTCTCATACATTGCAAATAGGATTGTAAAATGTTACAGTCACTTTGGAAAACAGTTTAGCAATTTCTTATAAGGTT